>NC_056731.1:484997586-485122586 GCF_019279795.1 Protopterus annectens
TCTAAAGATGGTGCACATTTCATAATGTAATAAACAATGTACATTGGGAATACAAATCCTAGGTTATCGTGAAAACACTGGATCTTAAATGAAAGATATCTGATCTCATGGTCTTGAGTTTCTGTTCTCTTTGAACATGACTGTAGCTTTTGTAAGATATTTCTTACATTTTATATTTATGTATTATCACATGAGTCTGTTGATATAACAGCTGACAGATCAATGAACCATTTGTTGTAGAACAAGTTTAGCCAGGGGGAATTGTTAAAATTAGCACCTGAGAATGAATGGCTAAGAAAAGCAATGAACAGATACAATGTTTAAAAAAAAATCAAGCTAAACGTTAAGGAAAAAGTTAAGGAATCCTATCAACACTCAAACTCAAGTTATCGGAATCGAAATTTTCATTCATTGTTACGCTGTTGTAGAGTATGCAGCCCCATATAAGCACACATAAACAGAATACATGGCACCATGCAGGTTTTCCTTGTTTACTTAAACAGTATGCTACAAACATATTTGAAAAGAGAGAAAGGTTAACTAGTTTTTTTACACATTACTACAAGCTGATCCTTCACATAGTGGTAACAAAGTGCTACATAAAATACCAAACACTGTTTCAACTTACTCTTTTGAATTCTTCAGGATGTTACTTGTTACTGTGTCACAGGGTACAGCAGTCTGTTATCAGTTTTTATGACAGCAAGGGCATTAAAATGACTGATGAAGGAAGTTAAGCATTTCCTGTGTTATGCATGCCTATCAATGTGATAAACTTATGAATATATTAAATTTGAGTAAATATTTGCCTTTTAAGTTACTCTTACTAGCAAAACATATATTTTTATAATGCCCAGATATCTTTCAGCCTCTAACGCTGCAAAATCATTGAAAAACTGACTGTGTTAATATAAACTTTCACATTTAACTGTAGAAAAATACAGAAGTGCATATAATTGAACAAAACTACATTTGCAGTAACATTTCGATGCTATGGTTTGTCTGTTAACTAGGTAAGCCCATAGAATGTAAGTGTCCATTTTTCAGGTTTCATGGGTGTCCTGAAAACATTGACTAGTTAAGTGACTTGCTCAGAGTTACACAGTTTGCAGGTAGAAATTGAAGGTCTCAAACTAGGGACTGCAGAACAAAGCTCTTAAACAGCTAATAACCATAGCTGACTGATCTTGAGAGCTATTTGGTATCAATAGTAAAATTACTGACCTGTAACAGTGCAATACACAACTACAGCCAGAACATATATGTAGATAACTTAGATAAGGAAATACATTCCTTTTGGCAGAGCAATAGAAGCTGATGTGATTACTAATACAAGGAATACCTGAATTACTTGTCTGTAACTGATAAAGGGCAATGTAGTGTAATGTTGAAAATGAATGCCTGTTACATTATCACTTGAATGCTTTCTCAGAAAACTCATCAGTATGTTAAAATAATTGAAAGGCTGCCATGCAGAAGGACGCATGCTGTTTTCTTTTTTTTCTGAGTAAATACATTTGTAAAGTTTTGCTATTGCTTTGATATCATGTGTATTACACATCAGATTGGACAGCAAGGTAAAAGTAAAAATGTGTATCACAAGGAAAAGTGAATTCCATAAATATTACACTGAGTTCTTTTGTTTGGTGCAAAACAGAGTTTAAATTAGATCTTGATAATGTGAATGTTATTACTAAGAAACATGGATATATTGATAATGTTTATAATGGTACCTATTTAACTGCTATGAATTTTGTAAAAGAATATAATTTGATACAGCAGTTTAATTTGTGAACTCTTCCTCTACAAAGACTTTAATAATATTTCTGCGTATGTTGAAATGCTTTCTCTTTACTCCATTGTTTCCCCTCATCAAAAGCCTAACTAATGCATTTTGGTCCACAGAACATATGAATTCTTCTATTCTTAATTTTAGTGATGTACAGTTAAAGAAAGAAATAAACTAAAACAAATAAAACTTTTGCATACTGTGGTCACTGAGTCACAAGACCAACTCTGCAACTATAATGTCTCAGGAAGAACGTTATAGTAATGTAATATGGATATTTCAACAAATGTCACATACAGAACCAACTTTCTTAGATATATGATACTTAGCATTAAGATGCTATTACAATTTCTGATCTCTTATTCAGAGTTGTGGAATTCTATGATATGAATGTATATGTTTGACAGTTAATCCTGTTAGACTAAATCATGTAACCATCTTTTGTTGTTTGCAGTAATAACCCGATAGCCATAAAAACTACACTTCTTTTCTCTGTAGCTCAAAAAATCTTCCAGTTTCAGAATGACAGGGTAAAGGAGCACTCAGATATTTGCTTAGGCTCCTGTTATAGACACATAAGTATTCTAAGGTTTGGTTTATTTTGTATATGTATGTATGTTTGTTGTTTGTTTACTACGGTAGAGCATTGATCAAACTAACCAATTTCAGGCACGACCTTAGTACAATTAGACAAGAAGTACAAGAAATATAATTAAAGAAAAAATATAGCTGTACAAGAAAATTACAATGGTATACTATTTAGGCAACGTTATTGGGGAAAGAGTCATAAGTCAAAGTGAGCATCTTACAGACATTAATAGATATGATCAGTTCTTAGACAGAGTGGGTAGATTGAATGAGATATTAGAGACTAAGAAGGGTAAGAGATATATACAGGTTTAGTATATGATCAACAGCAGAGTGGCGGGACAGTTAGGGACAAATAACGATAGTTAGTGCATCGATAAGGTTATGTGATGTGGCCTGAGATGAAGCATTGGCACTGACTTTGCGTAGTAGGGACCGCTTTGAATTTGTGTCTGTGTTTAGCATAGGTGAAGATGTCCTTTATGTTAGAAGGGATACATTGTTAGACTTTAAGGCTAGGACAGAAAGAACTATGGTTGCTGCAGTGAACTTTTGTTCTTAGTGTTTTCAGAACTGGCACCAACTGTGAGAAAGTTCTGAGGCTGTATGATCTAATGTTTGGGATGAGTTTGGTAGAAAAGGGGAGTCAGCAAATCTGGGTATAATAGATTGAATAGCAGAGAGGGTAGTAAACGGTTAGCTCTTTCTATAATGGTAGCCAGTTGGCTTTCTTGATTGTGTGGCATTCAGTTGCTTGAATTTAATTACTAAGAAAGTGTTTGCTTTTAGAACAAAACCAAATTATTGCATTTCCAAAACTGGGTAGGTGAAAGCTTCAGTAAATCATATTTGAGCATCTGCTTTCATAGTCTTTCATTATGAATGTTGCCTATTTCAGAATACTGTCTAGATCTGTTCTGATTTGGTATTTGGATGATAGTGTTGCGTTTCTTGCAGAAAGTTACAAAGTACTGCAGCATAATAGTTTTACACAACCTTATACAAATGGAATAATTAAACACATTTTCTTAAGATACCTTTGCAAATATTCACTGATACTCACTAATCTTTTGTCAGGTTATTTTACAGAGCTATGCTGCGGACTTTCACTTGACACATCTTTGTGTTTTAGTCAATAGTAACATGTTCTTTTATATTAGCCTACAAGAATTGTTTAAATGTTATAAATAGTTCTGTATTATTGTAAATGTCAGGGAAGTATAGAGATTAATTCATGGCTTTCTGTTGCTGTTCTAAATTTGAACATCTAGATACTTTCATTGCTAGAAATACCACACCAGAAGCCATACGACTGTACCTGTCTCTCTTCTGGACTTCGGGGAGGGTTAGCAATCTACTCATTATGGAACTAAACACTAACTGAGAAATATGATTCTATCATGAATGGCAGTGCTGCTGGAAAGTTTTTATAGCATTAAGTGAACATTATGAGTGTATAATATGAAGCAAATCAAAACTACACGCTACTATTCTTGTCAGTTTTAGTAGGCAGAGAATGCAGTGCAGAAAAATAAAATAACTACACTAAGAATATAAATAATCATGAAATGTGATGGCTTGCCAGAAATCATATGATGTAAAGGTTATTAAAATTGTAACCATGACCCATAACTTGACTATCATTGATTCATTACTGCTGTTCCACTATAGTGCATCTGAGACATCTTTCTTTTCTGACTTTTGGGGCTTTCTAGCAATTTATAAGTGTATAAGCATGTACATTATATTATATTATATTATATTATATTATATTATATTATATTATATTATATTATATTATATGTAGGCACATTATACATATTACTTATTATTCATTTGTCTGTCAGGCAAGTAAGACCCAGAATTTTTATAAAAGAAAATGCAAATTGAAATACATAATTAAAAGACAATAGTAATAATAATAATAATAATAAATCATAATAATATATGATAAATTATTAAACAGATGTTATAAATCCAAGGTGTCACTAAGATGAATGAGCATTCAGCACAAATAGGATTAGTATATACATTGCTTCCAGTGTTAGACACTTGCTCATACATTTTCTCAGCAGCCCTTTATGGAAACAATCAACCTTTGTTCCGTCAGCCAGGTAAGTTATTCATCAGCCAGGTAAGTTATTCATCAGCCAGGTAAGTTATTCATTGCCTTGTAAAGAAAAGTAGCTCAGGAGCAGATAGTCCCAGCAAAGAAGTATTTAGCTTCTAGTAAATAGACTGTAAAAGTACAATGCCGATTGCAGAAATCTGTATAACATGAGAAATAGCAGTCTTGTCCATGTAAGCATGGCAAAATTGTGCTATTGAATCATTTTCCATTTGAAAGAAATAGTACCAATCTAAAGACATACAAAAAGTGAAAGGGAGAGAGCGAGTATGAGGTGGATGAGGGATGGTAAAAGGAAGGCCATAGCCTAGATCATAAACAGGCTCACAGTTCAACATTGGCCTTTCGAGAGTCAATACACAGTTACAATTTGGAATACTTCAGGTTGGAAAAATGCTCATTAACTTTACTTGTAAAACTAAATTCTGAGCCAGCCCAGCAGACCTTCTTTCAGTTCAGTGCAACCTGTTTCTGAGTCTGGCAGTACTAATATGACTAGTTTTACTTTTCATTCTATGATTAGTGTTATCCATACAGAAAAATAAACCGTTGTTATGCGTATTTAAGTTATAGTGTATAAATTAAAGTTCATCCTAATAATTTCACTATGAGATGCTTTGTAACAATT
Source organism: Protopterus annectens (assembly GCF_019279795.1). Lineage (NCBI taxonomy): Eukaryota > Metazoa > Chordata > Ceratodontiformes > Protopteridae > Protopterus > Protopterus annectens. The sequence continues at coordinate 485,002,720 of NC_056731.1, forward strand.
GAGAAGGTTCCCTGGTAATCCACAGAATATACTTGTAAATGTTCTAAATAACAGGCATAGTCATAGTGTATGATCTTTGGAAAAGGTATTAAACAAGTCTACTGGACATATTCTAATTTCTTTATATCACCTATTGAGCTTTTCAGAAACTAGCCTCCACGTTCAATTAGTTGCCTAATCAATTTTATATATATATATATATATATATATATATATATATATATATATATATATATATATATATATATATAATATGCATTTATTAATTTATTACAAGTTATTAACCAGGATGACTCCAAGAGCTATGTAGTCCCTTTTTAGTACAGTTCCACATACATTATATAAATGTAACAATAAACAATTGTGTACCATGGGAGATTACTAGGCTAATGACCATAGGAGGCTGTTTTAAGCCTTTTCATGCTTTCTAAGGTAAGATTCAAACCTGTACCTCTTGCCTGTGAGGTAAACACCATAATCATTATTCCAATCTCCAACAGCGTTACTAATAACATCACAATATCAATAAAATGTGTACAATATAACACAAAAGATAAAACTGAAGTAATTAGAAAGTTCAATTATACACACAGTTTCAGTAAATGACATTTAAATGATAATGCATATGTATGCAGGGAATCGGGGAAGCATGAACAATATGGAGAACTGCAGAAGGATTAACTTAATGGTGGTGGCAAGGAATGTAAGGGCAAAATCCTTAAGGAAAAGGTTAGTTGCCTTCCTGGGGGATAGCAGCCTCCTGGATAATGGCCATTATTTATGACCAGAAGGAGCTGTCAGTTGGTCAGTTGAACTTGATCCAGTTTTACAACTGGGATTCAGAAGAGCTCAGCAGTGGAAAACTGGTAACCTTTAACTTGGCCATGCACAAGGGGTAGCTAGGAAATCAGCAGATTATGGGCGCACCTCATAAAATGAGGAAGCGGACAGTGTCATGGTTGGAGAGTATGACACAAAAATTTGTGGTGACCCTGCAACATCAGCTATTTTGTGCTGCAGGGGTTATTCTTGGGTCAGGCTGGCTTCATTGTGCTCATTTCAGAGATATCTGAAGGACAAGAGAACTGGATCAGACTCTCTGCTAAAGATACAAAGATAGGTGTGTTAGTGGAAACTGGGGTGAAAAGGAGTCAGCAGACTGACTGAAAGACTGACCAATGGAATGACTTTGAAAAACTGACCAAGTGTTAATAACGATGAGAGCTGGAGTTTGACACAGATAAATGCTAAGTACTTCTACTGAGCCACAATAAGCCTCATGTAAAACAACAGCTTGGGGTACAAAAACCGATAGCAACAGAGCAAGACACAAATCTAGGGTGGTGTTTGTCATTCCTAGATTACACCACTGGAAGTCCAATGAGAGGTCTGTGGCAGCAATGAACAGAATGCTGAAGTGTGTAATCAGGGTAAAGGCTTCCAAATCAAAGAAGTAATGATTCTACTCTACCAGTCTTTAAATCATACCGTTAATCCAGAATGTATGGTATGGCTGAAGCCAAGGCATCCTCATTCCATACCTTGTGTTACTGCTAATCTATTGCATGAGACATGAGATATAATTTATAGAGTACAGCCACCTTACTGATATCTCTAATGTTCCCATTACATGCCTGAGAGAACTGGCTGTGATGTTCCAGTGGCAATACAGGACACTGCAGTGCAGTTTCTGTGTCTGTGGTGGTATGTAGGTTGAAGTGTCCCACTACAAGTTCAGGCCATGCACTACTCCTGTTCACGTTCACATATGCCAGGGAAGTGCTGCACATATTGACTTTCATGACAGGTCCACTATGAGTCACAGGGTGATAAGTGGCTGCTGATGAACTGGATGGACTATTTACAGTGGTCATGTTCACAGGTTCCCTCATGCATACATGTTTACACAGACCGCACTTTATGCTGCAACATAATCCTTTGTGCAACTCATGGTACTACTTTTTTTGTGTCACTTCTCCAAGGAGCACTTTCTGCCCATATCGTCAAACATTATGGTTTAGTGCTGACAGTGAGTATGCTTCAGTTCCTATTATGACTCTACCTCACCTCATACAAATGTATGTTTGTCATACCTCTTAACTGTCCCTGATTTTGCTGCCTCATATTTTTTCTCTGTCATAAACGTTTTGATTTTCTGTTAAGTTACTATGGATTACAGTCTGTCAATAATGCCAGACAGTAGAGTTTCATACTTCATATCATTTGGAAAATGCATGTTAATACCACACCTGTTGATCTATTAACTTCCTAACTGAATTAGAGAAGAATATATATATATATATTTATATATATATATATATATATATATATATATATATATATATATATGGTCTTTTTCACCCTATTCTTATTGGCTTTATCTAGAAATGATGTGTGTGGAAGTTAATACATAAGTTTCTAGCCTATGTAGGGCATGATGAGTTTGTATATGCTCCCCAAGTGTAAACTATAGGTACCTACACACGCTGTACTTTTAGAAGTGTACAGGCAGCGCTTGCTCCCCTGTCTTATGGTGCAAGTCATCTTTCTGTTTTGGATTACTATGCAGTATGAGGATGTATATCTACTGGCTTTACACAAGCATTCAGACCTCTTGAAAATGGCACAGATGGGAATGGATGAGATGCATGTGGTGCTTGCCTCTGCTCTGATTATTTGCAGCTTTACTTAGCAGGTTCATGCACTTCAGTTTCAGTGTTGTGCTTATGACTGACTGAGCTCCTGGCTTCCCATGAGCTTGCTCATGTGCATATCTTTTTTTTTTTAACAAGAAACATCTTTATTAAATTATCACATATGACACAGGCAATCATACATTCATATAAATGAAAACAAACCATGTTGACATAATTGTAGTTGCAAACATAAATCACTAATAATCTGTGCAGTCATTGTCAGTCAAACATTACATAGTTCATTCACATCCTGCCTTCTTTTAAACCTTGTTCTTCGTCTGTATGTATTGTTCCCACATTTCCCATTTTTTCCTATGTAATTTGTTCCTACCCTTTCCTAAAGATCCCAGTTCCAGTTGTTTTATTGCTGTTACTATATTCACTACTTCCAGTAAAGGTGGTTTAGACATTGATTTCCATTTCTAGTAATTGCTTTTTTGGCAGCTACATAACTAGACTCAGCAAAGTCTTACTATGACTAGGCAATTCCAGTTCTATTTCATTGCTCAAAGAAATTATTTCCTTCGTTATACCAATTTGCTCAGTGAGTATCTCTGACAGAGCAGTCTGCAGGGAATCTTTAAAGTCTGCCAGCTCATTACATTCCCAGATAATATGTTCCCAGTTACATCTTTCTTTCTCATCACAACTCCAACATTTGCTGTCTACCTGAGAAAACATTTTCTGGAGTCGAATTGGAGTATACAAATACCTATGTAAACACTTTCAAGCAAAAATCCTAAATCTTCCAGACCTTGTTGAATATTTGGGACACACACATATATATCCCCCATTGTTTATTTGTGAATTGCTCATCCAGTCTCTCTTCCCAATCCTTTCTAACCTCCTTGATTGATTCTTATATTTATCATGCAAAATTGTGTATGCTCTACTAATTATTCCTTTTATACCAGCGGCTTCTGTTCTAGGGGCTAAGCTTCTGGTGTCATTCTAAAGGGATCCAGTATCTGTCTGCCTGGGATGACATGGTCGACAGACCACGATGCTTTGCCAGAGATGGTCTGCACCTGTCACCCCTGGGATTCCGGATAATGGCTAAGGTTCTTGCCACCCCTATAGTGCCTTTTTTAGGCAAGGTTCAAATGACAAATTCACCACCATAACAGGAACACGCAAACAAAAACTGAGCGTGATGCTACTCAATGCTAGAAGTCTAAATCTCATAATGCACTCACTCGAGGCACTCCTTAAAATGGAGAACATCAATATCTGTGCAGTGACTGAGACATGATTCAGGGCTCCAGACAGCACCCCTTCACTACCAGGCTATAACTCATACCACACTTTTCGGCCATGTTACCTGGACCAGAACACCAAAGGTGGAGGTGCGTCCATATTCATTAAGGATATCCACACCTCCAGGCTAGTTGCTCAGCATAATGCAGCTGAGGTTATCCAAGTGCAACTAACTCTGGGCAAAACTGCAATCCAAAGTGTAGCTTGCTACAGATCCCCCACCATGCCCCAGGATTCCCACTCCTCTTTTCTTGATGTACTGGAAAATATTAGGGTTCAACCAAACATCCTAATAATGGGTGATTTCAACTACCCCACCATTAACTGGGAAAACTACTCATGTACCAACTCCTTCACTCAACGCTTTCTGGAATTCATAAACTCCAATGCCCTGGATCAACTTATCCACACCCCCACCAGGGGCAACAATATCCTAGATCTAGTCATTACCAACATGAGTGACCGGTGTTCCACACCTGAAGTCAACGCCTCATTGGTCCGATCCGACCATAAGCTAATTACACTAGATATCCACATCCTGCCACCACCCCCATTAAGGAAACCATGGTAAAAAATTTCTCCAAAGCCAACTTCATGCTTCTTAAGACAGAAGTGGTGAACTTCATGACAACCATGCAGATGGACAATACAGTTATGACTACTGAATCCTACACAATTGCACTTTATAAGCACTTACACGAGTGCATGGATCGTGCCATCCCAAACAGAGCCAAGATGCTATCCTCCAAAAAAAGGAAGCTAATCTGGTGGTCCCCTGCCATAAACAAACTGTACAACAGAAGGAAGACACTGTTGCAAAAGAGAGTAAAATCCCATGAGTGGAGGAGCTCCCTGGTCAGCCTCAGTAAGAAGCTGCAATCCCTGATAAAATCCTCCAAAGCTAGTTACAAAAACAAAATTGCCACTGATTCTAAAGACAACCAGAAAGCATTCTATAGCTATGTCAAGAATCTCAATGGAAATACTCAGATCTGCTCTGAGTTACAGCACAATGGCACTAAATATACAGACCCCACTGATATTGCCAACATCCTGGCAGATAGATTCAGTGCTAACTTTACCCCCCTCTCACCCCCTAAAGAGCCCGTCTCTATACCGGAAGAATGCAAAGTTCCTGTAATCACGGCTGCACAGGTAAAAACCACACTCTCCAAAGCCAAGACTACAGCATGCATGGGACCAGACAACATCCCAGGCTGTGCTCTACATGAACTACAGAACAAACTGGCACCCCACCTAAGTACCATGTTTAATCATAGCCTTACCTCAGGCTTTGTGCCTGCTGAATGGCGCATAGCGATGGTTATCCCACTCCACAAGGGGGGAGCCACCATGGAGCCCGGGAACTACCGCCCCATTAGCCTGACCAGCCTGGTCTGCAAGGCCATGGAACATATTATCGTGGAACTTATAAACAAAGAAACTGGTAATCTCCAAACTCTGGACCCCACCCAGTTCAGGTTTGTAAAAGGCAGATCATGTCTTCTAAACATGATAGACTTCTTTGAAGCAGTCACCAAAGCCATAGACGAGGGTAAGGTGGTTCACACAGCCTATCTAGATCTTACCAAGGCTTTCAACACCATCCCCCACTCTGGAATTATAGATAAACTCACTAAACTAGGTATAAACCCTATGTCACAAGATGGGTTGCCAACTGGCTCACTGACAGAGCCCACACTGTGAAAGTAGCAGACTCCAAATCCGACTTCAGACCAGTGACAGGTGGAGTACCACAGGGTTCAGTCCTGGGTTCTCTTCTGTTTGGTATCTACTTCTCTGAAGTACAGGCTAACACAGAAGTTCTTTGGCTAATGAAGTTTGCAGATGACTGCAAACTAGGAGCCATAATCGAAACTCCTAATGATGTGGACATCCTACAAAAGGGCCTCACTGAGACAGATGCCTGGTATCAAAGCCATGGCCTCAAGCTCAATGCCAAAAAGTGCATTGTCATCCCCTTTGGTAAAAACTCTGTACCCATGAACTACAACATAGGTGGTAGTATACTTAACACCAAAAGTGCGATAAGAGACCTTGGGACACAGGTGGACAGTAGTCTCTCCTTTGATAATCACATCACCACAGCAGTCAGGAAATCCTTCTACATGGCACACCTCATCACAAAAGGTTTCTCATCCAGAAAAAAAGAGGTTATTGTTCCCCTCTACTCATCACTCATTAGACCCATTATAGAGGGCAATGCCCCTTTTGGTATGTACCTCACAAGACATCTACAACAACTGGAAAGGCCACAGAAATACCTCACAAAGAGGATTACCAGCCTCAAACAGATGCCCTACACAAACCATCTCAAAAAACTCCAGCTTTACTCCATCGCATATCGCCTACTCAGAGGTGATCTCTGCCTAACATTCAAAGCTATGTCAAACCCAGAGCTGTTGGACATGTTCCACTTAAAGAAATCCCAATCCCTCCGAGCTACATGCTCTAGGGACCTAAACCTTGTCACCACAATAAACAGAACATGACAGAGGGATAGATTCCTGTCCCAGAGACTTCCCATACTCTGGAATAAACTACCTATCTATATCAAACAAAGCTCCTCATTAGCACTCTTCAAGAAAAATCCTGATGATTGGATGGGAAATAGGAAATTCACCCCAAGGATCACTTCTGTGGCTCTGCTCGGCAGTGGCACAGGAAAATAATTTTCTTGGCTGGCAAAAGCCAGGGTACCTTTTTGGCTGGGCTTGTATAGGCCCCAGGGTCGATAGCCTAGTACCTACCTATGAACCTTTGAACCTATGAACCTATGAACCTATGAACCTATGAACTCTACAAGTGCTGGTCTTTTGCTTAGGATCCTCCTATTTCTTTCTCTTTGCCTATACTCTGATATTAGTCCTTGATAGGGAAAACAATCTCTATCCTGTAATTCAAATAAATTATTGGCCTCTTCCCATTCTATTACCTTTCTCTCTGTAATTATTTGCTCAAAATACCTTTGTTCTTTTATCTGCATCCAAAATCCCAGTCTCTCCTTGTTTCTTGAGCTTCTTCCCTGTTTCATCATCACCCCTTTCCACTTTGAATTATAGGTTTCTGCTTATGTTATGTATAGGGGCCTTAATTGTGCAACTCTGAAATACCTCTTCAGATAGGGTAATCCCATATTGCCTTGTTCAGTTGGAAAAATCAGTTTAACTCACTTGACTCTTGCCATCTCCCCTCCCAGATAAAATCCTTCAGATCTTTATTAATTGCTATCCACAACTTATTCTCTAGTTGATAGATATATGCCTTACCTGTGTATAAAGCTAAAGGGACCAAAAACATTTCAGCTGCTTTTATCTTGCTATCCATATACATATTACAGAGCTTCCAATTTCTCAGTTTTTGTATAATCTTCCCACATATCCTTAATTGCCACACTAGAATTCTTTTTAATCCTACTCCTAAGTACTTAATTTTATCATGTCCCCATAAATATGGATATTGCTGTACCAATTCATGTGTGGGTGCATAATTTTACAGCTATTGTCTTTGTCTTAGCTTTATTAATTTTATATCCTGAAAAGACTTGAAACTGCCTCAAAATGTTCCATAACACTGAAATGTTCTTTTTTGGTCTTATCAGATATAAAATAATATCATCTGAAAATACAACCAGCTTTTCTTGACTACCATACCAATTACTTCCTTGAATTTCTGTGTTTCTTATCTTCTTTGTCAATGGTTCTAAGTATAGAGGAAACAACAAAGGGGAAAGAGGACACTCCTGCTTGTTCCTCTGCTCAAACAGAGCTTATCAGAGAGGAACCCACCCACTTTAATTTTTGCCTCTGATCCGTCATATATCTCTCTAATCATCCTTATGATTTTATCAGGGAATGCAAATGCTTTGATTGCTCTTCTCATAAACTCCCAGATTAATCTGTCAAATCATTTCTCTGCATCATGTCCCATGACAGTGGTATTTACTTGCATTCAGCTTCCCTCTGGATTATCAATGTTCTCTTAATGTTATCAAATGTTTGCCACACTTCACAAAACCACATTGATCCATGTTTATCAATTTTGGCATCACCTTTGCCATTCTTTTAGCCATTATAGACATAAACACTTTATAATCATGGCTTAGGATTGAAATGGAACAGTATGACGTTGGATCTGATGGGTCTTTACCCTCTTTAGGTATTACAGTCACTACTGCTTTCTTCCAGGAAATTTGTAGTTATCCTCTTCTTAAAATATTGTTAAACGAAATCTTCCAGATCTATCAATTTTCCCTCCTAGCTTCCAAACTTCTACAGTAATACCATCTATTCCTGGGGACTTTCCTGTTGATTGGTAATACATCACCAGTTTGATCTTATCTCAACCTATCTTAACCATTAGTAATTTAGCCCGATTTACCTCTAAGCTTGGCATATTTAATTCTTCCATAAACATTTCCTTTTGTACCTTTTCTTGATCTCCATATTTCTCTGCTTTAAACAGACTTTCATAAAATTTCTGAAATAGTTCTAGTACATCTACAGGATTTCTTATTATCTTCCTTGTTATAAGCCTTCCCTAAGCTTGGCAGCAGACGTTTCTACTTTCTGTTGCCTGAGTCATTGCACTAAAAGTTTTGTGCACTGGCATTATTATCAAAAAACAGTTGCTTAACAGCAATATTTCTAAACTCATGCATATTATTGAGGTAATCCTTTATTTCCTGTTTAGCATTCTGCAATTGCTCCTCTTCTTGTTCTGTGAGATCCCCCCTATTCTGCAATATTTTAACATTTGTCAATCCCTCTAAATTATTCTTGCTGCTTCTTATGCATCTCTCTTTCATTTATTTCCACCATATTTTTAAACTCCACATTAATTTTATTCCACTCCCTAGCTATATTTTCAGAGAAAACTTCCGTCTTCTATAATAACGCCCAAATAGTTTCTACCACCCATTCCTTAAATTCCTCTCTTTTCAACAGATATGTAGGAAAGCACCAGTGTCTCATTTTTATTTCATTACCCTACATTTGTATTTTAATTATTATCGGCGCATGATCTGAAATAGTTATTGAATATGTATCAAAACTTACAATTAAATCCACATGTTCCTGTAAAATGTAAGTTCTTTCTAGCCTAGCCCAATTTTTATATCTTGGGGAATAATATGTAAATTCACTCCAAACTCCTATTACTGAATTTGCATCTTCCATGCCAAATATTTTCATAAGTTTATTTAAAAAACTACACTCCTTTGTTATATTTTCCCTTCTGAGCCCCCCAGACACATCTTCCCTGCTGCAAATCAAATTCCAGTCCCCACCTACAAAGTAATATTCCCTGCTGAAAACTAAATATGTCTCTCAGAATCTTCTTAAGCACCATTATAGCAGTTTTAGGTGGAATAAAAATACATGCCAGTGTAATGATCCTCCCTTGCCAGTAGCCCTTTAGTATTACTTATCTACCATTAATACCTTTTCTATTCTCTTCTGTCACTACTGAAGCTCCTCTTGCAACTAATATAAGTACTCTTTTCCTTTGTCCCAGGTATTCTGCTGAATAACTGTCCTGAAAACCTTTCTTTATCAAATTCACATGTTCATTTCTTTCCAAACGTATCTCCTGTCACATAGCTAATTGCACTCTGCATTTTTTAACATAGTTCACTACTCTTTCTTTATGTACATAACTGTGTGACCATTAAGATTTAAAGATAATACTGAAAGAGTCATTATGTTGAAAAGTTATTATTCTCACTTTTTATTTGTACCAGCTTTTTTGGGGTCTATATTAGAACATCGAACTTTCAAAATTTCGAGTGTTCTAATATCGAACCCTATTAACCGAAAATTTAAAACATCGAACATACAGAATAGCGAATTTTTTCCTAGGGAAAAAAAATTGCTGCTCCAAAACACATACACACAACACAAGCACACCAAACAAACAGCAATCCACACACATACACCTAAACTCTTACACCTAACCCTACACTAAACTATACATACACCACTAACTATCCACTTGCCTTAACCCAAACCCTAACCCTAAGGTCCATCACTATCACACAGTCACCTCACTCATGCCCTAACCCTAACTCACCTACCCCACCTTAACCCTCACGTCCACACAATCGCACACTTACCTGACCCGTGCCCTAACCCTAACTCACCTAACCCGCCCTAACCCTCACTTCCACACAATCGCACACTTACCTGAACCTGACCTGTAACTTTCCACCACAGCACTGAAAATACCAAAGCAACAGAAATGGACAACCAAATTCTTTCCCTAGGAAAAAATGTGGTTTTCTGTTTCTTCGATATTTTCAACGTTCGCTAAAAATGGGTCGATATTAGAACACTCGAAATTTTGAAAGTTTGGTGTTCTAATATACACCCCTTTTTTGTTATGCATCTAATTCCAGAGTTTGTATTACATGCACACGCTGATGCTTGGCAGGTTGAACATTTATACAGCTGTTTCATGTCATATCCATTTGAGCCTATGTCACATCTTGCAAAAGTTTTTGTTTTATTGAAAGCCCTCAAACAAAAACAAATACAACCAAATAAACCCAAAAAACCTATTAACTTAATATTAACAAAAAAAATTATGTACATCTTCAAATATTGAAGTTTTACCTTCCTAATAGGAGCAATTGTCCCAAACTGATAACCACAGTCACAGACTTTGATTAACCTAAAATCTCCCCTGACCCATCTACAAAACTATTAGGTGTCATCATAGACAATAATCTAAAATTTGACCTACATGTTAACCAAACTATCAAAACCATCAATAAAAAACTAGGGTCACTTTACAGAATACAAGCCTTCCTAACTCCTCCAGCTAAAATTGCCATAGCTCGCTCTCACCTTCTTTCAACCCTTCTGTATGCATCCCCTCTACTCTCGAATTTGAACAAGACTGTCCTTAACAAACTCTCAATTTGCTACAACCATATTGCCAGGTTTGCCACTGGGCTGCCTTTTAGGACACATCATTGCATCAATTTAAATCAGCTTGGTTGGCTTGAACTACCCAGCCTAATCCAGTATAACCAACTGATTATGGCCTATAAAATCCTCTATAATCCGGACAATACTCCTGCACTTAAAAATATTATCACCCCCTATAACAATCCTAGACCGCTTCGATCCTCTAACAAACTACTAATTTAGACTAGCAAAATTAATAACACAGCCAGTGATTCTCTCTTTGTAAACTCTGTAAGTAGATCCTGGAACTCTCTTCCAGCTGATATTACCTTACTTTTCACCTTAGGTCAATTTAAAACTAGACTCAAACAACATTTGTCGCTTAACTGGCTATGTCAATGTATCAAGCCTGGCTAACTATCTCTAGAATGTGTAAAAATCTGTTAACCAGTTTACTGTGTAATTTAATTTAATCCTGACTTGTGCTCAGGATTAACTGTAACCTGTGGAACTTGTTTAACTTGCTTACTTATGTAATCTCTGTAAATAGTCTGTTTGTAATATGTAATGCTGGTATTATGTAATGCTGTATCTGCTTACCCTTGGAGCTTTTCTCCCCGGGCCTCTGCTGAAAATGGACATGCATCCAGTCGGACTATCCCGGTCAACAAATGTAAAATAAAATAAAATAAAATAAATAAAAAGAAAAGTTATCCATGCTAAGATGCATGGTACAGTGTGTGCTTCTACTAAGTGCTGTCTGGTTTTGTCTTATCTTTATTGTTCTAGAACAAAAAATTAAGAACTTTGGAAACACCAGTTGTTTAATCATGTAAACCCACAAAACCTTCAGTTATGCACCCTTCCTCAGTGTGAAATCAATATAAAAAATTAACACTCCATTATAAAACTTTTCAAATAAGATCACGTGACACAGCTCCCAATCACATTACACCTAGAATTAATTAATCATGAATTAAGAACACAGTGCTAAAAACAGCATATAAAACTTTTACAAAAATTTGCAACTTGTATATAATATTATATCAACACAACACCATAAAGTCAAACAAAATTCCTTTCATATATTAATTTAAATTATTTTAGATATATTTGTTTCTTCTTAAGGGCAGGCTTGAAACTCACTGTAGCATTAATCTCAGGTTCGACAGACCTGGTTCACTGTTAGTGATCTTTTTATTGCTACATTTTATCTTTATTGTTCTCCCAGAATGAGAAAATACTTGAATGCTTTCAGAAAACATTATCTCCCAGCCACTGAAAGAAAGCCATCAAAAGAAAGAAACATTCTGTTTTTGTTGCTCTTTATCAGTTTCCATGGAGACATGAGAATCAGATACAGAGCTGCTTTTACAAGTATTTATTTATTTATTTGCTAGAGGAGAATTTTATTATATTCAATATTCTTTTTGATTTGCTTTATCTTAAACTTGTTACTAGATAAAGCTAAGAACCTTAATCCAGTCATTCCCCTATGCAAGAATGAGAAAAAGGCACATATTTTTTCTTGTATCATACTCTTTTGAACAGACTTTTCTTCTTTTTTTTCTTTGCATTGCAGTGATTACATTTCTTAAAACTGAACAAGGAAAAATAGAAAAGCATGGAAAAAACAGGGGCATCTGTTTACTTTAGTATCCCCCTTACACATGAAAATAACTAAGAAAACTTTTCTTTATAGTATGCAGCTATGTACTATACAAATATAAATGTTAAGAACAAAAGTTTGTTTTACTTATAGTTAACTCTTTCTTTCCTCTTCCCCTCTCCTAAGTGTTCCTCCAAATATTAATGACATGAAGTAGGGCATAAGCTTATGAGTCCCCTACAAGTTTAACAAAGTCAAAAAAGTCCAATATTTCCTGGTTTTTTGTTCTGTCATGTTTCACAAATATAATTAATGCTTTATAATCCCACATTTATTCGACAATTTCTGAGTTACGGGTTTTATTCCTATTTATCTTCATCTCCCAAATCCAGTCTCTGCTTCCTTTCCAATGTACTCTTGGTTCTTCTAGTCAACTCTTGTACTTTTTTCTGTCAAACAAGCATTTTCTGTCGCAAAACTGGAAAAGGTTTCACTGGCACAGTATCTCTGCGGTCTTTATTACCAGTAGAACAAGAAGCAGTATCTCCTTCTGTTTCACAGCTCAGTTTTTGTTGGACTAACTTTTGTATTTCCTCCTTAGCATGTTCTGCATTAAAAATTATTTTATCCATCCAGATAAGAATATTCTAAAGAAATATTGTGGGAAGGAATAGCCAGGGAATTGTTATGGCTAGGCATGTATAGGCCCTAGGGCTGATAGCCTAGTACCAGCCTATAAACCTATGAACCTAAGCTGGCTAGAACTATTTGAATCTCATGCTTGCTTCTCAACATTCCCTCATTAGTGGAATACATTTACTCCTTTTCTGCCTGGTGTACAATGAGTAATCATTTTCCACATTCTATTGTCTCCCACTTTTAATACTTTGTACATCTGCCACAGTTTTTTTCAGAATCAACTCCTTCTGTTGGTAAGATTGCATCTTTACTATTAAAGGTCTAGGACACTTTCTCATGGCCAGATTTGGAGCAAACACACAATGTGCCCTTTCAGTTAACAACTCTTGCTGTGGAATACCAGTCCAGTAGCTTATTTGTGCTTTCATAAAATTAATACAGTCTGTTCCAGCTTCGCTGGTACAGCAGAAAATCTCAGGTTTTCCCTGCATGCTCTGTCCTCTAATTCTATTATTTTTTTTTTAAACATCTCTTCTTGAGCAGTTTCATATTCAGTCAGCCTTTTCTTCATTTCGACCTCCAATTTTTGCAGTTTTATCACCTTATCTGAATATTTGATTATAGCTTCTTCCATTTCTTTCCAGCCTTTTGTTATTTGAGTTTGTATATTCCATCAGTGTTTCATTTATTTTAATCAGCTCTGAGAAGTTTTGACTTATTTTTTCCTCTAGTTTACTGGAAATCATGTGTTGCACAAATGCTGGAGCTTGCACTGCTTTTTGCTGAACAGCTGCAGAATTCTTCCCAGTCAGTGTTTTTCCTCACTTTTTTGTGGATGATTTTCTTTCAGATATTCTGAATTTCTTTTTTGCTAGCATCCTGGCAGTGCACCTACTAGCTAGTTATGTAAATTTAGTTCACTGGCTTTCTGTTTTGAATTTCTGTTTTCACACTGGGAGAGCGGAAATTAAGCTGTCACTCAATGTGCAGCCATCCTGGAAGCCCTCGTTGATGTACATATCTTCACCACACTGATCAATGCTGCAGTAGCTATATCTATATTGGCTGTATCCTGCCAAGGATATAATAGTCGGCCAGCTTCCAAAGCTTTAGGGCATCTTCCATGCACACAAACTGTCAGGCAGCTCAAGCTGAGCTGACTAAAAGACAGGTTTGGGCACAAAATCCTTCATAGCTTTACTGCCTGTGAAGATCATGCTCCTCTGAGGCTTTTGAGAATCAACGATCAGCTTGTGCTTGGTGGGTGACTCTGCTATGGCAATTTATTGTAACTCAGACCATTCATCTTTTGCTCTGGATCCCTATGATGTAACACCTACAGCCACAGTTGATAGGGGGTTAGCCATGTCCTCTATGACTTTTTGGGACTCTGAGTAGGCAAGGGAGAGCCACTCTTGTCAGTCCTGGGACAGGGAACAGGGACATTTCCTTGTTGTGTCAGAATGATATACCCATCCCTAGGGAAGCTGCTGCTGCCTTTGTAACACAGTCACCCCCATTTTTCCTGTCAAAAAGAAACAGAAAACCAAAAATATGTCTAAACTTTTTGAATTTTCTTAGGACAGGAATAGTTTACTGAGTCTGGCTCAGGGTTTAATTCTGGCTATTGTGCCTTTGTGTAAAGTAGTTTTTGCTAAAAAATAAGGGGTACTCTTTTCTGAAGAGATTCAAGAAGTAATCATTTGAAATGTTTGGACCTGCTAGAGCATATCCTGAAATAAAGACTGGATGGCCAAAAGAATATATATATATATATATATATATATATATATATATATATATATATATATATATATATATAAGTTTGGAAGGTGTGAGGGGCTTGCCCTCCACATGGAGGGAGGGGTGCAGGTGTGGCTTGCACCCCTGCAAAAAGAAGATTTAAAGAGAAGAGCAATTTTTGAGATTTGCTCTTCTCCTGTGTTTTCAATCTTTTTTTTTCAGCTTGTTGGCACTCAAGATTCTGAATCTGAACAGGAAGATACACAGATGGACACCGTTTTTTTTCCCCTGAGATTTCTAATTCAGACTCAGAGGAGGGCTCAGTTTCTGATTCTCCCTGTGGTGGGTTCTATTTCTCTGAGACTATTGCTAGAATGTACCACTCTTTTCAGTGGGAAAACACTGAGGTTTCTCAGTCCCTCAAAAAATTCTGTGAGCTGTTACAGGTGGATTTTCCAGAATGTACACCCATTCTTCCTGTTCTGTCTGCTTTAGAGGATGTGTGTATATTACTGCCTGCAATTTTCCTGATAGTTAGCCAGCTGCCATAAAAAGGCAGATAGGATGTCAAACGTTCCTCAGTCATTTAAATTATTATGCGCTATTCCTAAACCTGACCTAGCAGCTATAGCTTTAATTGATCCCACTGCTGCTAAGCATTTAGTTAATTCCAATCCTACTCTATTTGATAAGGATGTGAAAATTATTGATAGGGATGGAGGAAAAAGTGTATACTTTTACAACTCTGAATTTCAGAATTTTGAGTTGTGAGGCTCATATGTTAAAGTTTGTTCTGGCAAAATGTAAGTAACAGGAATGCTTTATCTGCAGTGTCTTCTTGTGAGGAAAGATCTGATTTAAATAACTTTGTTTCTTCTATTGCACAGATCACTGCTCATAGTTTACAGAGTGTGTACAACTCAGTTGATAACTTTTTCCATTGCTATGACCACTGGTACTGTTTACAAGAGGTTTGCATGGCTGTGTTCTCAGAACCTCCTGGATGATGTTAAAAATGAGATTTTAAATTATTCTTTAGATAGAGATCTAGTGTTTGGCACCTCTGCTGCAAAAGTGTGATGGAAAGGGTAAGCTAATCCAGGGAATCTCTTCCTCCTTTTCCATATTTTCTAAGGGATTTTCTATCTCCTCATCCAATTTTGGCAAAAAGCATAATAAACAGTTTCAATAAAAATACAGGTTAATGGACATTTAAGAATAAATGGCAAGAGGGTTTCAAAAAGAAGTCTTAAACCTCCCAAAACCAAGGGCAGTCCAACACATCTGAATGACTGTTCAAGAGACTTTGTAAATCCCTCCCACCCTGGCCCCTTTTTTTTTCCTCCTTTCCAGGGGATAACATCCACCAGATCAGGCTCTTTTGTTTCCATCTGTTCTTCATCACATGGTGTCCTAAGGAGAGACAGAAGAGGTTCCTTCTTCCCAGGTGGAAAAAGGGTTTTTATTCAGGGATATTCCTAACTCCAAAGTAAGAAAATTCTTGGAGACCAGTTCTGGATCTTTCTTTCCTAAACCTGATTGTGATAGTGCCCAAATACAAAATTATGTAACTTTACAACCCATTACCTCTTCTTTCAAGTATCCTGGGGACACTAGACTTAAAAGATGCTCCTCTCCATATCCCTATTCATCCAGACTTCATATGTTTCTTAAGGTTTTGAGCATCTGAAACACATTATCACTTCTCTGGCTTACACTTTGGGCTATCCATTGCACCAAGAGTGTTTGCAAAGTGTCTAACTCCAGTTACAACTCACTGCAGACTACAGAGTATCCACATTTTTTCCATATTCAGATGTCAGATGCTTATGTTTGTAGAGTCTTTTTCAAAGTGTCAGGAATCTGTCTCTCTCTCTTGAGTGAGAGATCTCTTACAGAAGCTGGGATTCCAAGAGAACTGTCAAAGGTCTTTCTTGACTTCTTCATACAAGATTGTGGTCCTGGGATATCAACTGGACACATCAGTTCAAAGAGCTTTTCATCCACAGGAAAAATATATCTTTCTTTAGATTTATTTCTAAGGTTTTCAATTCATACTTCAGTCATTGTGAGGAAATATCTCAGGATTTTGGATCTCGTAGCATCTATGATTCTCATGATACCCCTGGCATGATTCCACATGAGAAAAATACAGTGATATCTGAAATCTCTTTGGTCCTAGTATCATCACCTTTTATTTTTTCAAATCCTGGTGTTGGAGTTTGTCAGAAGAAAAACCTTTTGGTGGTGACAACAAATATTATTAAATCTAGGGCTTCTCTTCTCCCTCCCTGCTCCAAAGCAGTCAGTCACCACAGACATATGGGACCTTACTTGGAGAAAAGTTTATGGAATGATAAAAGAGGAGGGGGTGTGGGACACCAAGGACAGATGCAAGCACATAAATATCAAGGAAATGCTTGCCCTGATCAAGGCACTCTTACCTCTGAACCATCTTTGGTCCCCAGGATGTCTTAAAGAGGTTACAGGCAATACCACAGTCATCTGGTACATCAACAAGCAAGGGTGAACCAAGTCGTACCCCCTTTGCAGACTAGCCATGTTAGTTTGGTATATAGCTTCACAGCACAATCTCACTCTACAGGCATCATGTAAGAATAAGACTGTGTGGCAGACAAGCTGAGCAGGACAAAGGCAGATCCTTATAAATGGAAACTAGATCAGGGGTCTTCCGATATTTTATTCCTCTGTGTGGAGATCCTCAAGCAGACCTCTTTGCCTCCTCTCTGAACAATCAACTGGCAAGATTTTGTTCCAGGACTCTATACAATAAGGCACGGACGATAAATGCCTTTTCTTTTCCTTGGAGAAGAATATTCCTGTATGCTTTCCCACTCTTTCCACTAATATCCAGGGTACCTCTGAAGATTCAGAAGGAATCCCTCGGGATCATTCTGGTGACTCCCATCTGGCCCAGGCAGCAGTGGATCTCCCTTCTTTTGGAAATGGCCAGGGGCAGTTATCACAAGTTTCCTCACAGACTGGATCTACTCACACAAGAACAGAGATATTTGATACACCCTGTAACCAATCAGCTTCAACATACTGCCTGGATGATGGGGTCTTAATTCCTACTTACTGAGTATGTGCAGCAGATAATAATGGAGGCAAGAAAGCTTGCTGCTAGAAAATCATATATTAGCAAATGGTAAACGTTTCCTGGTTTGTACCAACAACATAACCAGCACCCATTCAAGGCTAGTTGGTTCTACAATATTTGTGTGAGTTACTATCATTCCATTGATGACCTGTTCCCTAGTAATGGTTGGGTGGTGTGTGTTATGTGATATTTCCTTTGGACTATCAAGGGGGAGTGAAAATAGAAGAAGCAAAGATTCATGATCTTTCCTGAAACCAATAAAGTGTCTGTTATCCTCTGGCCTGAAGGTGATTCTGTTATTTTCTGTGGAAATATAAGTGCTGTTTGAAAGACAAGATTCTTAAAAGTTCAATTCAGTTGAGTTTGCGATTGATGTTTGAGTAGATTTTAATAAGAATTGTTTGTTAATGCAGCACAGTGGCTTCTACATTGTTGAATCTGTTCTCACTTGCATTGTTTTAAAAAAAAATACAGCCTATCTATACAACACATGTAGTGGATAAACCTGGGATTCCCATTATATTGACTACCTGTGACTGTTGATTTCCTTGCTAAACCATAGTTAGTGATTTGCAGTGAGTCATACTATCTCTAGTTCCATAGTAATGACAGTGTGATAATATTACCTATTACTTCTCCAGTCAGTTCAGATGACTCTATGTGCTACCAGAATGCAATACTGACAAAATAAATTGTGATCACTGTACATGAGGGGGTAGTAAATGGCTATAACATACTTAATGCAAAATAATATGAAGTTTAGAAAAATACACAGCTAATCAATAGTTGTTAAAGTACAACGTCATACTGAGTGCAACATAATATGAAATGTAGAAAAATACACGGCTGGCCAATATTTGTTAAAGTACAGTGATGTTTTAGTCTCAGAGTATTAAACTTTTTCTGATCATTATGCAATTTGAAAATCAGTATGAGATTTCCCCAGTTCCATTTGTAAGCCAGTGACTATATATATATATATATATATATATATATATATATATATATATATATATATATATATATATATATATCTTAAATGCCAACTTTGGTAATATGATTTGCCTTTCTGTGACATATAAATGAATCCACTTATTAACACAAAGGTTTACATCAATGGCTCTTATCTTTAAGTAGTAAGGCCCACCATATCAAATGCTTTTCTGAAGTACAACTCGACAGCATCCACCTTGATTTCCTTATCTATTCAGTCTGGAATATGGTATAGAAAAATTCTAAATTCTTCTGTGCAGGACTTCCTTTCTCCATGTGCAAGCTAACTTCTATCTCTATCTGCAAATATCTCTAGTTATTTGCATAGTAAATTTATAATTTTGATGCAGACAGCACCATGATTAACATGTTTATGAGGCTGTATTTTTTCGGTGTGTTGCCTAATGTTTATCCTTATTAAATGGCACCTCTATCATTTTTTCCATTTCTGTGGAAATGTTCCAGTGGTTAAACTGTTCCTGCAAAAGGAAATGTATATTTTGAACTATTTCCCCAAGTGTGGAATGTTTTTATTTCTTATCATATTTTGTCATGGGTTATAACGAGCTGTTTACATTTTTGTTACAATTTTCATTTTAAAACTTCAGCACAGCCAAAGAAACGATTATAGGAAATGAAGAGAATACGAAGGACATGTAGAGGAAAAGGGGCCCCAATTATGCTTTCTCAGTGATATATTGCATTGACAAAAATACAGCACACAGCCAATGACCATTCATTTCCCCGGGAGTAAAACATTACATTTCAGCATGAACTCCCAAACAATCATTAATTGACTGGGCAGTTCCTCAATGAGTTCTTTCATATATTAAACCTCTGTAAACAGATATAACAAAATGAAAACATCTCATTTGTACTCTTTGCATAATTTGATACCCGCTAATTGTGTCTCCAGTGCTATGGTTGTTTCACCTGGTAATATTATTATACCATTTCATTTCATAGGCTGACACCAGGGGAGCCATCTGCTTCTACCTCACAGAAGAGGCACAAGGAAAAGGATCTTTAAGCTAAAACAGAATATAAAATAAAAAAAAGCTGTAATATAATAACAAAAATAAAAAACAATGGAAGTATCCATATCTTAAAAGAATGAACAAAATACAAAATCCAGTGAAGTAACACCAACAGTAGTCTACAGCACTTGCTGTTAAATAAGAAACCTCAAGCTCTAAAAAGTTTTGTCTGTGGCCACAAGATCTGTTGTCTCACCTTTACCTTTTAAGCTTCAGTTTACAGTTTTGCACTGTGGTTTTTATGATGTTTAATGGATGCAGAGTAAACGGCTGAAACATCCAACTTTCTAATTGTTGGTTCACATTTTTAAATCGTGTGACTACAAATTCAGGTAAAAAGGGTAAGAAAACAAGAAAATATCAAGGGAATCGTATAATCACAAGACTGGATTTCATATTATCTTTCTAGTAGAACTTTAAAGTGTAGTATGGAGGTGCAATGACTTTCACAGGAAAATCTAAGGAAGCTTGCATGGTCACTTTTATTTAAAATCTAGTGTGTTGGTCATCTTACTCCAAGTTGTTATTTGTTTCAAGCATGCTTACATTTCACTGACTGAGAAAAGGTTATAGTATACAAGTCTGACTTCACTAAAACTAGTTACAGTTATGAATAAGAATAACTGGGTATGTGCAGTGATTTAAATGAAATACTTTTCTTGCTATGTGAAAAAGCTTTTTTTTTTTTTTTTAGAAATGACATCTAAACCAGGGAGACACAGGTTATATTTCTGGAAGAGGTGTGAGCTTTCCTCTATTTATTACTTGTTCATTAACCAGGTTTGGGTAAATGGTTCAATTCCCTTTACAAAATTAGCTATGCCTGTTTTTTTCTCTCTCTTATTTTTTTCCTTTTGTTTCATTGCATTGTTCTTAGTAAAAGCCAGAAAAGGAGAAGAAAGAAGGCTCAAATCTTCAAAATAGTGGATGTTTTAGTGCATGTCCAAGGGTCAGCTTCCGTTGATTTCTCCTGTCCACCTGGTGAATCTGGGCATACTGGGGCAATGCAGCAATTGCCTCATGTACACAGACAACCCTCTCCTCCTACCACCCAACACTGCAACCTGTGAGTGATGCACTTACATAGCCAAACTGGAAGCAACGCTCTCTCCACCCAAGATTGTGTTAGACAGTCAAGAGATGGTTAAAACCGCACTACACCTCAAGCAACACATAGCCCTTCTAAACTCACACCACCAACACCCACACATAGCAACACTAAATCCACATATGCAGAGGCCCTTAACTGTAACCTGTCCAAGCAACAAGGACCTCTGAAGCTGAAATACAACCAAAGTGTCACATAGCTCACAACACCAGTGTGCCACCCAACAACAGCCCCTAAGGCAAGACAACGTACCTAACACTTTAGTCATAGGTGACTATGTCAGGCACACTGATGTCCCACTCACCAGGCTGAACAAGGAGAAAATTACAGTGAGCTGCCTGTCGGGTGCCAGGATCTGCCACATAACTCATGCACTCAAGTCACTCCACAACAAGTACAAATATGACTCTGTCATTGTCCATGTTGGAGTGAATGACTTGAGACATACCTCCCTGGACTACATGAAAAGAGACATGGAAGAGCTCTTGGATCATGTGGCCCAGGCAGGTATGACCCTAGCCCTGAGTAGCATCCTGCCTTCGCCCAGAATGATACCACAATATAAGGACAAAATGGTTGACTTCAACTATTGGCTAAGCTTCTGGTGTCATTCAAAGGGGATCCAGTATCTGTCTGCCTGGGACGACATGATCGACAGACCACAATGCTTTGCCAGAGATGGTCTGCACCTGTCGCTCCTGGGATTCAGGTTACTGGCTAAGGCTCTTGCCACCCCTATAGTGCCTTTTTTAGGCAAAGTTCAAAAGACAAAACCACCACTGTAACAGGTACAAGAATGCAAAATCTGAATGTAATGCTACTCAATGCTAGAAGTCTAAACCTCAAAATACACTCTCTCGAGGCACTCCTAAAAATGGAGAACATCGATATCTGTGCAGTAACTGAGACCTGGTTCATGGCTCCAAAGAGCACCCCTGCAATACCAGGCTACAACTCTTACCACACTTTTCGGCTACCAAACCAGGATCGAAACACTAAAGGTGGAGGAGTGTCCATATTCACCAAGGATATTCACACCACCAGGTTAGTTGCCCAACACAATGCGTCTGAAATTCTCCAGGTGCAACTAACACTAGGTAAGATTGCAATCCAAATTGTAGCTTGCTACAGATCCCCCCCTTGTCCCAAGATTCTCACTACACCTTTCTAAACATACTGGAACATATTAATATACAATCAAACACCCTAATACTGGGTGATTTCAACTACCTTGCCATTAACTGGGAAAACTACTCGTGCACCAACACCTTTGCCCACCGGTTCTTGGAATTCATAAATTCCAATGCCCTGGATCAACTAATCCATAGTCCCACCAGGGGCTCCAATATCCTAGACCTGGTCAGTACCAATATGGAAAATCGATGCTCCACACCTATGGTCACCCCCTCATTGGTCAGGTCAGACCATAAGCTAATCACCTTTAACATCCACATCCCACCCCCACCCCCCAGTAAGGAAACCTCCATAAAAAACTTCTCCAAGGCCAACTTCATGCTACTCAAGTCAGAAGCTACAAACTTCATGACACCCATGCAGATGGGAACTGAAAGTTCGACTGCTGAGTCCTACACTAAGGCACTGTACGAGCACATCCACTCATGCATGAATCATGCCATCCCAAATAGAATCAAGATACTCTCCTCCAAAAAAAGGAAGCCAATCTGGTGGTCCCCTGCCATAAACAAACTTTACAACAAAAGGAAAAAAAAACTGTTGCAGAAAAGAGGAAAATCCCAGGATGCAAAAAACTCCCTTACCAGCCACAGAAAGAAGCTGAGATCCCTCGTAAAATCTTCCAAAGCTAGTTACGAAAAAAAATTGCCAAAGATTCCAAAGACAACCACAAGGCATTCTATAACTCTGTCAAGAATCTAAATGGCAATGCTCAGATCTGCTCTGAGCTACAACAGAATGGCATTAAATATACTGATCCCAAGGATATTGCCAATATCCTGGCAGATCGATTCAGTGCCAACTTCACCCCCCCCTCACCCCCTAAATGGCCCATCTCAATACTGGAAGATTGCCAAATTCCGGTAATAACGGCCACACAGGTAAAAAAACGCACTCTCCAAAGCTAAGAATGCAGCATCCATGGGACCTGATGACATCCCGGGCTGTGTACTACATGAACTACAAAATGAACTGGCACCTCACCTAAGTGTCATTTTTAATCATACCCTCACCTCAGGCTTCGTGCCCAATGAGTGGCGCACAGCTACAGCTATCCCAATCCATAAGGGGGTGGTCCACCTTGGATCCCGGGAACTACCGCCCCATCAGTCTGACGAGCCTGATCTGCATGGCCATGGAATGTATTGTCATGGAACTTATAAACAAAGACATTGGCAACCTTAAAACACTGGACCCCACCCAGTTTGGGTTTGTGAAAGGACGATCTTGTCTCCTGAACCTTATTGACTTCTTTGACTCAGTCTCCAGAGCTGTGGACGAGGGTAAGGCAGTCCACACAGCCTATCCGGACCTCGCCAAAGCCTTTGACACCATCCCTCACTCTGGAATCATAGATAAACTTACTAAGTTGAGCATTAATCCCTACGTCACTCGATGGGTTGTCAACTTGCTTACTGACAGAACCCACACTGTAAAAGTAGCTGACTCCAAATCCAGCTCCAGACAAGTGACAAATGGAGTACCTCAGGGTTCAGTCCTGGGACCTCTCTTGTTTGGCATTCTACTTCTCTGAAGTACAGGCCAACACTAAGGGACTCTGGCTAACAAAGTTCGCAGATGACTGCAAACTGGGAGCCATTATTGAATCCCCAAATGATGTGGATACCCTACAAAAGGGCCTTACAGAAACAGATGCTTGGTGCCAGAGTCATGGGCTCAAGCTCAATGCTAAGAAATGTTTAGTTATCCCCTTTGGGAAAAAACATGTACCTGTGAATTATCACATAGGTGGAAGTACACTAAACACCGAAAGTGTGATAAGAGACTTAGGGACACAGGTGGACAGTGGTCTCACCTTCAATAACCACATCGCCACAACAGTCAGGAAATCCTTCTATGTGGCACACCTCATCACTAAGGGCTTTTCATCCAGAAAAAAGAAGGTCATTGTCCCACTGTACTCATCCCTCATTAGACTCATTATACAATACAATGCCCCATTTGGTATGTACCTCTCAAGACATCTGCAACAGCTGGAAAGGCCACAGAAATACCTCACTGAAAGAATCACAGGCCTAAAGCAGATGTGCTATGCTGACCGCCTTAAAAAACTCCAGCTATACTCTTTCGCATATCATCTACTTCCAGGCAATCTCTGCTTAACATACAAGGCCATGTCAAACTCAGAGCTGTTGGACATGCTACGCTTAATGAAATCCCAATCCCTCAGAGCCACATGCTCCAGGGATCTAAATCTTGTCATCACAATAAACAAAATATGCTGGAGGGATAGGTTCCTGACCCAGAGACTCCCCAGGCTCTGGAATAGACTGCCCATACATGTCAAGCAGAGCGCCTCTTTGGCCCTCTTCAAAAGGAACCTTGATGATTGGATGGGAGAAAGTAAATTCACCCCGAGGATCATGTCAGTCACCCTGCTATACAGGGGTCCAGGGAAGTAAATAGAGTGGGAAGAAATAGCCAGGGAATTGTTATGGCTAGGCTTGTATAGGCCCTAGGGCCGATAGCCTAGTACCAACCTATGAACCTATGAACCTATAACTTCTAGCCTAAACAATCCACAGTCTGATGGTCAAGATGAAAAGATAATCCATACTGAAGAAGACCACAACAAGGTATTGCTGGAATGAATGGTCCTACAAGGAAATCAGAAACAAATACACACAATCCAAAGCACAGTATGACCACAGGGTGGTCCAGGCTGATTCTATATATAAGCAAAAAGAATGTGGTAGAATCAAACAAACCTAAAAAAGACTATAATATAAAATAAAAAGGCGTTGT
Organism: Protopterus annectens; assembly: GCF_019279795.1. Classification (NCBI taxonomy): domain Eukaryota; kingdom Metazoa; phylum Chordata; order Ceratodontiformes; family Protopteridae; genus Protopterus; species Protopterus annectens. Next base: position 485,027,812 of record NC_056731.1, read on the forward strand.
GCTATAGAGTAAAAACACTTTAATGTACAAATCACAAATGGTAGGTAAGCACTTTCGAGGTTTCCCTCTTCTTCAGACCTTAATAAAACAAATCATGTTCTAAAAGTTTAAATACTAGTAACAGCCAATAAAAACAGACATTAACTAATGAAGCAAACCTCTTTTCTTCAAAAGAGGTTTTAAAGAGACATCACTTTTCAGGCCCGGTGGAACATATGCTTTAAAATCAACAATCCATCTTAGCTCAATACACTCTGTCTCATTGCATAGATCTCTCTCTCTTGGGCTTTCATTAATCTTCTGTAAAATCAAAAACTTAGAATTATGATCCATACCACATTCAGATACATGTTTGGCCAGTGCATTAGTCAATTTGTTGTTACGTATATTATTCAAATGCTCCAATACTCTCTCTTTTAGCATATGATTAGTCTTACTGACATAAAAACTACTACATAGGTTGCACTTAGCCATATATACTATATTCTTGGTGCAACAGTTTGCATAAAAAGAATACTCTATGGGCTTGGAAGACATCGGGTGCATAACCATACAAGTTGACCAGATATTACAACAAGCTTTACAGGCCTTACAGGCATATGTGCCCTTACGCTGTGAAGTGAACCATTCATATGATTTATTGTGTTTATAACACAAACGTTGCTTTAAATTCCTGCTATTTTTGAAACTGAATTTGGTGACAGGTTCTATAACCCTACTAATTTCGGGATCTGTTAATAAAATGGGCCAGTTCCATTTCACAATCTCACAAATTTTATTAACATCCCCAGAGAAAGTCAAACACATCCTATTCACCACTTCAGTGCCTACTTCCTCATCATCCTTTGAGGTCATAGGGGACATATCAGAAAGGAAGGGTTTTGTTTTATTATGATCTAACGTGCTCAATTCCTTTACTGCTTTATCTATTTCTTCGGTTTTATAACCCCTATTCTTAAGATCTGTACACAATACATCAAATGCCTCTTCTAGACTTTCCACATCAGTGTGCAATCTCATGCATCGAAGTACCTGATTCTTTACAACATTTTTAGTAATATTAATGAAACCAAAAGGAGCAACTAGGCTGATGCAGAGTCACAAGTAGAAAGGCAAAATCCTCAGGTTAAAATCCAAATGAAAGGCAAAATCCTCAGGTTAAAATCCAACTTTAATTCCACTGCAGGTCAGATAAGCGCTTTCACTCATTCATTTGAGCTTCATCAGATCATGTAACAAAGACCTTCAAGTACACAGGCTACATTTATACAGTTAAAACATCTCCTATTGGCTGCTTCTTGTTACATATTCATGAGTTAATCTAAGCTTAAAGATATATGCACATATAAACATGCTGAGATGTATAAAATGAATATAAAACACATATAAAAAACTTATAAAAACTCTCCATGAACACTCAAGATGCTCTAATAAATATGTATATATATGTCAAAAGAAATCTATTTCAAGGGGTACAAACATATATGTTCCATCATTTATTATAAAATCTACAAACATTCCTCCGTTTGTTTAACATAGGTTTAATGGAGGCTCTCTCATTGAGACCTAAACCCCTATCTGCTCTCAATCTAACTATCCACATACTCTCCTTACTCTCAGTTAGTGTGCATATCAGGATGTTCAAAAAATGCCTCTTGAACACACAAAACCATGTGGACGCTGTAATTATTGTAATTCTCTTGACCCCAGTCCATTTTTTGAACATCCTGATATGCACACTAACTTTAGCATACGTGCTGTAGCTACCTGTGATACTACTCATATAGTTTATTTGGCAGTGTACCAAATATGTGATGCATTTTATGTTGGCAAAACCAATCGTCGTTTTAAAGACAGGATAAGAGAACACCTTTACCACATTAGGAAGGCTTCACCTCACAATGCCTTAGCTAAGCACGTAGCCCAAGCAGGTCCTGAACATTATTTCCTATTTAGAGCTCTTGAGAATATTAAACCCAGTATACGAGGAGGTAACATCAGGAACCATACTGAGAGTAAGGAGAGTATGTGGATAGTTTTAACTGTATAAATGTAGCCTGTGTACTTGAAGGTCTTTGTTACATGATCTGATGAAGCTCAAATGAATGAGTGAAAGTGCTTATCTGACCTGCAGTGGAATTAAAGTTGGATTTTAACCTGAGGATTTTGCCTTTCATTTGGATTTTAACCTGAGGATTTTGCCTTTCTACTTGTGACTCTGCATCAGCCTAGTTGCTCCTTTTGGTTTCATTAATATTATTCAAGTTTTTCTGGAGCACTGGGCATTTATCCTGTTTGTCAGCAAGTGGTTTGTTCCCATTTTTAGTAATATGCCTAAGATGCATACTCGAGCGATGCAGAATATTGTTTCTCCTGCAAAGTTGTCTGTATAACCTAGTTGATATATTGACAAGCATATTCTTGCTCACACTTATGTCTAGAAAATCAATCTTTACTGGGGAATAGTGTACAGAGAATGACAAGTAAGAGGTAGTATTCCCTAAGAACCGCACAAAACCTTCAAGCGCTGCCTCATTGCCATGCCAAATAAAAAAGATGTCATCCACAAAACATTTATAAAAGATGACCTATTGTTTAAACATTTCATTACAAAAGACTGACCCTTTTTCCCAATTGACCAGCACAATATTAGCATATGTATTCACACACGCTGTGCCCATGGCAACTCCTACTGTCTGGAGAAAGTATTCATGCTCAAAAATAAATATGTTATTCTCTAAAATCAAGTCTAGGAGGGCACAAATCTTATTGAACTTAGTCGTACAAAACCTACTCTAGCTAAAACTATCTCACATTTTCAATTCCCTCATCATTAGGGATGACAGTGAACAAGGAGTTCATGTCCAGAGTAACAAAAAACACATTTTGGATCTCAATATCACCCCTAAAGCTGGCCCACACATATAGTTGTTCCAGAAACTGCTATATATGTAAATTATTCATTCACTTCTGTTGCATGTAAAACTTTATAAAAAAAGATAAGTGCTTTTACAAAATTGCTTCTTCAGAACATGATCTAAAGAAGCAATTTTGTTGAAGCATGCTGTGGTCCTACTGTGCTTTGGACTTTGTGTATTTGTAATCCATACTGTGAAAACATAACTCTTGGAGAAAATTCAGGGCATTAAACAGGGAAAATAATTCCAGCTCAACTACTGATTAGTCATAAAACAAAGAAGGAAATATTTTCCTCTAGTTTCTTAGTTCAATTTGAAGACTTGGCTTCAGTTAAGGAGAGAATAAAATGAAGTGTAGCCCAAATGATCAAAGAGTAAGGCATCCATCATCTCTAAAACAAACAAACAAAAAAATAGGCTAGAAGTACAATAAACTTCCATAGAGAAACAGGTATGAAAAGTTAATGCAAAACATGTAAGCAACCAAGATCCTGTGTCTTTTGTACTGAAAATAAAAATATATTAAAAACAAACTTGCCCTGAACAGATGATTGCTAATACATCATGAGAGTTCTACATGTCCATCCATTGGGAGAATACCAGCCAACTTGATCTAAGTGAGACAAGGGTTGAGACCATTAAAAAGGAGACACTGGACCCTTTTGATAAGGATTTCACACTAAGTGTACAGCATCATATCTTGTCTTACTAGTTGGGGGACACCTGCGTTTCAATAAGATGTGCAGCAGAGAGCCAATAAAATCATTATTCTCAAATGAAGACAATTAATATGTCTTCCACTAGGATATGAAAAGGCAAATACACTGATCTTTCTTTCTCAACCTCTGTTCAGTAACTGAAACTACAAGCCAAAGTTTTTGACCTCTTCTTGGATAAAGGGGGGGAGGGTCTAAAATAAACCAATCAACACTTGTACACATGGGAAAGATGATATGCTAGCACCCTCTCAAATAATATTCATTATTTTTTTTCTCTAATAACCCACATTTATTTATTTATTTTATTTATTTCACACTTGTTGACTAGGGAAGTCGATGTGGGCACAAAGGCCCCTTTTCAGCTGAGACCTGGAGAGAAAAGCTCCAATGCATGCAGTACAAACAGAAGCTTTTAAGTCATGCAAAATAAACAATATTAAGCAGAATACAATTAAAATACATTTTACATGTCAAAATAGTCAAAAACAGTGTGTGTGTGTGTGTGTGTGTGTGTGTGTGTGTGTGTGTGTGTGTGTGTGTGTGTGTATATATATATATATATATATATACATATATATATATATATATATATATATATATATATATATATATATACAGTAGTAAGGATTCATATACTAATTATATTCTATACAGATATAGTTAAATGAATATGCAGTAGGACAGATATCACAATACAGAGGACTGAGTTTTTTACCATTCCAAAGGTGGAAAGTAAAGGGTCGATTTTATTATGAGATATAAATGAAATGAGTGGTAAAAGAATTAAGAAAGACATAGGCAGAAGGTGGGGTGGGTGAAGACAGAGTGATAGTTGGTGACAGAAGAGAGGATTACAGAGGTTTGGTAAAAGAGGAAGTAAGTTATACTTATCCTGGAGATGTACAGCTACAGAACCAGGATGTTGAGAGGTGCTTTCTTAGATGCGTTTTGAATGCATGTTGGTTTTCAAGAAGCTTAAGAGCATGTGGGAGGGCATTACAGAGGGAAGCAACAGAGTTTGAGTATAAGAAGGGTCCTGATACATTTTGACCTTTAGTGATAGAGAGGAGGAGTTTGTCTTTAGAGCGAAGAGGTTTAGTAGTGTGATAGTGCAGAAGCATGCCTTTTAGTGCCGGACAATTTATCAGGGTAGCATATCAGAGTATGACCTAGTAGTGGCCAACTATACTGAAGTTGATGTGGGAGTTCAGACCAATTTTGTTATTTAAGGGCAGAACAGTGATGATTTCTAAAGGGGTAACTTGCAATAAAGTGAGCAATTTTATTGTAGCATTGTTCCAGCTTTGTTTGTGTGGGCATTTGTAGGTTAGTAAAGAATGGGGAGGCATACAGTAGGGTAGGTGGGAGGTAGGCTTTTTATATGGTTTCTGTAGTTCTGTCTGTTAGGTAGAGTTGTGTTCTATACAAGAAGCTGAGCTTTTGGTATTTTTTAATAACAGTTTGGAATGTAGGTCACATTTCAAGTTGTCAGTTGTGACTCCCAAGAGTCTGGTGTCAGGGACCTGTTCAATCAGGGTGTTATTTAATGAAATTGATTTTGACAATAGTTTTACTTTGGGAGAATGTTTTTGGAGTGATTAATAATAATGTTGTTTTTTGAGTGTTAAGTAGGAGTTGTGAGTTGTCTAGCCAGGATACTATGGATGTAAAGGATCCTCAATTAATGTGTTGAAGTTTTTGTAGGTTAGAGACTATGTAGATGAGTGTAGAGTCATCTGCATTTCATCCAAGAGTGCCATGCTTGGGGGCAGTGTATAGACTCCTCATAAATATGTTCAACAGGAGGAGTCCAGGTATGGAACCTTGTGGTACTCCTACAGTAATGGGTAGACATGAAGACTTTTATTGCCACTGTTTGACTGCTTGGAATCTATTAGGGACCTGTTAAACCAGGAAAGGGAAGAGGGGAGAGACCCAAGTAGGAGAGTTTTAGTAATAGTTTATAGTGAGAGATGGTGCTGAATGCTTTGGACAGGTCTAGGAATACTCTAATATCAAACCTTGACAGGGAACAAAATCTCTAGCCTGCAGTCCAAATACATTGTTGGCCTCTTCCCATTCTATTACCTTTCCATCTGTAATTATTTGCCCCAATACCTTCATTCTTCTACAAGTTTTATCCATTAAATTTCAGCCGTCTCTTGCCTGTTGTCTGTATCCCTAATTGCAGTCATCCCTATCTGTAGAATCTCTTTTCTCCTTTTCCACATGTCCATATAAATGGAGCTAGCTGTCAAAAATTCAGCAGAACTGACTATTCTGCTTTCAGGTAGAATAATATCAAACATCAGCAGCCTCTCAGCCTCAGAGAAATATTAATTCATTAAAATCATGTAGTCTTGACTTAACTTAAGGTTAACATGCTCTGTCTAACTATGAAAGCAATATCATTTCTGTTAAAAAGAGAACATTTATTAGAGACTATAATGACTTTAAAAATGGCTGTATTTTCTCTTGGCCAAGAACTGAGTTCAAAAAGACAGCCACTGGTTCAGCCAATTAGAGGAGGAGAATGGATGATGAGCAGATGAAAGAGGGAGGAACATCTCTGAAGAGTCTTGATGTGACTGGGCTGCCTGGGGCCTTGGGAACAGAGAATGTAAATGCTTAGCATGATGTCATCATACCTCCTAGCAAGGAAGCGCTGAATCAGAAAGTGGTCTGTGTTTCTGGTGTCTCTGTTACTCCAGCTGTATCTGAAGATTCTTCAAATGGAATGGAAACAACTACAGTGTCTTTTTAGTGACTGTCCAACTGCCCTTCAAAAAAAGATCCAATTCAGTAAGAAGTTTAGACAGAATGAATAAACAACCAGGTCAGACTGTTTATCCAAACACCAGAAGTCAATCAAACAGCAAAATTAACTCAACAGCCAGGTAGAATGCATGAATGTTGATATTCAGTATAAAATTATTAATGCTATTTTGAACCTTTCTAGTTTTACTCTGACTTCTGATATGTATATAGTTTTATCCAGGGGCTTGAATTTTGTGCCCTCCTGTAATGGTGATATTGGTGAAACCCTTACAGATTTAAGAATGTTTGTTAGAGATCTTAACTTAAAAAATATTTTTAAAAACAATGTCACTTCTGTGGATGCACCTAAGTGTAAACACAAAAATTATTTTATATCTAATAGCATACCCCTCCTGAGTGCTTTTCATACAACGTGTGAAAAACAATTGTATGAAATGTTTAATACAAATAACCAACACACATTTTATAATTTAAGTAAAAATGAGAATCTTGCTCTGAAAGAACTGAATGAAAAAAATGAAATTATTAAAGAAGCAGATAAAGGTGGGGTTATAGTGGTTGTTGTTAATCTTTCGGCTTTTCCCGGTTAGGGGTCGCCACAGCGGAACTCCGGTCCGCTAATGATTGGCAGTAGATTTTCCCAAACGCCGCGGTGCCAGCTCGATGTTCAACCTTCAACGAAGGCACACCTATTTACGCATGTCTTTCGGACACCCACCCAACCGTGGGGAGGACATGCAGACTCCACACATAAGGCACTCCCCGCACTCCAGCCGAGAAATGAACGGGAGAACCTCTTGCTGTGAGGCAACAATGCTACCACTGCACTACTGTGGATGTCAGGTGGGGTTATAGTGGTAATGGATAAAATGTCATATAATGATAGAATGATGCTGATCAGTGATGATAGCACTTTTAAAGTGGGAGATAGAAGCTTTGTTCAACAGCTGATTTTTGCCTGCAAGTCACATTTATATGATATGCAACTTATACATTCTATTACTTTGGATAAGTATAAGCATATGAAAGTGATGCATCCTATTATTTATGGTCTTCCTAAGCTCCATAAATATTTAGCTAAGTCCCCAATGAGACCAGTTATTTTGGGCTCTTGGGGTGACACAGCTCATACACATTTTTCTGGAAAAAAAACTTGAAACCTTGTCTGAAGTTTGTTAAAAGTTATGTTAAAGACACAAGAGACTTTATTATGCATTTGCATAAATGGCAAGTGAACAATGAAGCTGAATTTGTAACAGATAAATTCAAAGAAACAGTGTTTGTAACACTAAACTCCTTATTTACTGTCATACCTAATGGCTATGGAGTTGAAGCTGTTAGAAGCCATCTATGTATGTGCAGACAAGACTGGCACTCAAGTAGAAGCTCTCTGTGCTCTATTAGAACTTATACTATTTAATCATGTATTTTTGTAGAATAAAATCCTACACTATCAGGTGAAAGGATTGGCAGTGGGCGTAGCCGTTGCCAACACTTATGTTAATCTTGCATTTTCCATCTGGGAAGATGAGAATATATTCTCTGACATTAGTGCTTTTGTTAGAAACAAAGTTTTATATGCACTTTGTGGATGAAGTTTTATTTAGTATGGTAGGGCAGTATTGATACCCTAGAATCTTTTTTTTTACATATATTGATTCTACTACTACTTTCTTCCTCTTTAAATTGTTTTATTTATTTTGAAATCATTTAATCATATATGAAAAATAAAATATGATAAAATATGTTTTGAATACATTTGCAAAACAGAAATCCATATAATTGTTTGCAATAGAAATATTTGTTCATAATAAGGAAAATCATAATAAATAACAATATAACATCAAAACCCAAAAAGAAACTATTTACAATGGTACCTATAGAAAACAAGTAATACTTTTTACATTGTTGTAAAAGATTTTACATTATTGTGTACTCATATTATTCTTCTCTGGTATTTCCATTACAGTCTGCCAGTTGTAGTATGTTGTAATTCTGTAGAAATTTCCATTTGTCCAACTGTCAAAGTAAGTTTTTTAAATTCCATGAATGATGGAGGCGTTGTATTTTTCCAATTAATAGTAATAATCTTACGTGGGCGGCCACGGTGGTGCAGTGGTTAGCATTGCTGCCTCACAGCAAGAGGTTCTCTGGTTCGATCCTCGGCTGGGGTGCCTTCTGTGTGGGGTCTGCATGTCCTCCCTGTGGTTGCGTGGGTTTCCTCTGGGTGCTCCGGTTTCCTCCCACATCCCAAAGACATGCTGCAGGTGGATTGGACACTCTAAATTGGCCCTAGGTGTGCGTGTGAGTGTGCCTTCTGTGGAAGGTTGGGCGCCGGGCTGGCAACTCGACACCGTAAAACTCCACTGCCATTCAATGTGCGGACAAGGTGATCCGCTGTGGCAACCCCTAACTGGGAAAAAGCCAGAAGAAGAAGAAGAAGTAATAATCTTATGTGCAATAGCAAGCAAAGTCCATAAAACTGAACATTTTTTAGGAACTCTTTTAGGTATAGGGGTGTTAAACAGAACTAAAGATATATTTAAATGAAAATTATCATTAAAAACAATCTGAAAAAAATGTTATTCCAGTACTCTTTCAGACATATACAGTTATACAAAACATGCTGCCAATCAGCCTTTAATTTTATTTCACATCTGCAACACATCTCTTCATTTTCAAACATTAAAGCTAACATATGTGGAGTAAGAAAGCAGCTGTGTAAAAATTTCCAAGTAAATAAATGCCATTGAAATGACAACGTGGTATATTTTGAAGATTTAAGTATAGATTCTTTATCTTCTTGTGTTGGTAATTGGCCATTTATTGATGCAAAATAATTCCAATATGATTTTTTATGATAGATTTTTTTTAACAACTTTATAAATGTTTGATAGATAGCTGTTACCTTTTATTTATTTTATTTATTTATTTTACATTTGTTGACTGGGAGAGTCCAACTGGATTACAAGTCCATTTTCAGTGAAGGCCCAGGGAGAAAAGCTGCAAGAAAACATTTTTATTTTTATTTATTTTATTTTACATTTGTTGACCGGGCTAGTCCAGCTGGATTAATGTCCATTTTCAGTGGAGGCCCGGGGAGAAAAGCTCCTGAGGTTAGATACAATATTGGAAATACATAAGAAGACATAGTACAAGTGTGATTATACAAAGGAAAAATGAACATACAAATATTATAGATTTTAATTAATTCAGAACAATCCTAGCAGAACAATATAATAAGGTATGAGATCATAAAGTATATAAAAGGTAGTATTGAACCATGGTAGATAATACACAAGCTTTTTTTTTTTCGCTAAAAAGAGATATGTAATATTTACAATAAATAGGGGTAATATATCAGTTGAGGAAGAAGATAAAATCCAAGTGGATAAGAAAAGTTTATGATAGAGTTAAGGATGCCAACAGGCTAGTCTGGGTTGGTACAAGAGCAAAGCCAGAATTTGTTAAGATGTATTAAAAGTTGTTTTTAAAGAGTGGAAGAGTATGCAAAGAGGACAGATCAGATGGAAGATTATTCCATACTTTACCTACTGAGTTAGAAAAAGGCAGTTGCCTGCAGAGTTCATAGTTTTGGTAATATTAACAAGTAATTTGTCAGAGGAACGTAGTTGTTTCAGGTTGATATAGGGAGTCAAGAGTTTGGAAAGAGCTGGTGTTTTAGAAGGTTGGTATAGAATTTTGTGTGCAATTAAGAGTTGTTGAAAAATAAGTTTATTAGGAATTCCAGCCAGTGTAGTTGTTGTAGGTTTAGACAGTGGTGAGTTCTGAATTGTGATGTGGTGGCAAAGCGGGCAATATTGTGGTAAGATGTAGTGAGTTTCTTAAGGTTGCTTTTAGATAGATTAGTGTAAATAGGAGATGCATACAAAAGGGTAGAAATAAGATGTGTTTGGGCTAGGGTTATCTTAGTTTCAGGTGTAAGGAAGGACTTTATTCTGTATAGGGATCCAATCTTTTTATTAAGGGCTTTTATTGTGTTGTTGATGTGACAATCAAAGTTAAGATAATTATCAATAGTAACACCAAGAAGTTTAGTTGAGGAGTCAGGAGAAATAATGGTGTTATCAGATGCAGTAATACAGAAGTTTAACAAAGTCGATTTACGGGTAGGTGAGAAGAGTAATAATTTAGTTTTTTTGGGGTTAAGGAGTAGACAGCGATTGGAGAACCACTGTTCAACAGTTGAGAAGGCTGATTGTGTTTGAAACTGGAGTTCTGTTTGAGAAGAGGCAGTGCAAATTATAGTGGAATCATCTGCATATTGTATGCAGGTAGTATTAGGTATAGATGATTGAAGGTCATTAATAAAGATGGAAAATAAAAGTGGGCCTAGGATAGACCCTTGTGGAACTCCTAAAGAGATAGGGAGGAGAGCAGAGAGAGAATTTTTCCAGAGTACGGCTTGCTGACGATTGTCAAGATAGGAAGAAAACCAGGTTAGGGAAGAGGGCTCCAGGGCAATAGATTTTAGTGTGTGCAGAAGAAGTGTATGATTTACCATATCAAAGGCTTTTGATAGGTCTATGAAGAGAGAAGATGTAAGATTATTGTTATTACGGTTTAGGTTTATTGTGTTGGTGAAGGAGAGAAGAGCTGTGGTAGTACTGTGAGCAGGTCTGAAACCATGTTAAGTGTCTGCCAGAAGGCTATTATTGAGGAGATGGTTGAGTAGTTGTTTATGTATGCATTTTCCATGATTTTAGCTAAGGGGGATAAAAGTGCTATGGGACGATAGTTGGAGAAGTCGTAAGATTTGCCTCCTTTATGGAGGGGAATGATATGTGATACTTTCCAGATTGCTGGGACATTACTTTCTTTTATTGATCTGTTTATTAAGATAGAGACAGGGTAAGCAATGGCTTTTGCTGCTAGTTGTAGGAATTCAGCAGGAAGCTTATCAGCGGAAGGGGTGGTAGGTTTAAGTTTTTGGATAAGAGATTGTATATAGGAGGTAGATACAGGTTGTAGTTGAAGGGGAGGAATGGTATTTATTAAGGTATTTGGAGGTAGTTGAGAAGTATCAGGAGATAGTTGGTTGGCTAGAATTTGTATAGAATTGGTGAAGAAGGAATTAAAGTTATTGGCTGTTAGTGTGGGATTATCAGGGTCAGAGTTCTGAGGGTTGGGTGTAATAATTTGGCCGGGGGTCAACAGACTATTGATGCTGGACCAGAATTTTTTGGGTTCCTTTTTGGTAGTTTTTTGAAGTTGAAAGTAATAGTTCTTTTTGTCTGTAAGAATGGCTTTTTTTGTACTGTTTCTAAGCTCTCTAAACTTTTGGTGGTCTATTTGACTTTTGGTGGAGCGCCATTTATGCCAAGATTTATTTCTGAGGGTGATTTTATGCTTAGTATTTGTGGTTAGCCAGGGAGCAGTTTTAGTTTTAGTTCTAATGGTTCGACTTGGGGCGTGTTGATTAAGAATTGCTAAGAATGTTGAGTTGAAGTGTTCCACTGCTTTGTTGAGTGGGAGATGTTTTAGTGGGGCCCAATGACATTGGAAAAGTTCAGCTTGAAACCGATCAGGGTTAAAATGTTTCTTTGAATGAAGGGTTCTAAAGGTTGTGGGTAAGGTTAAGTTGGTTTTGCTTCTAATTATATAGGTTAGTGAGTGGTCACTAAGGTCGTCAGGAAGAATACCTGTTTGGTAGGTTTGCAGGGGGGTATTAGTGAGGATCCAGTCTAAGGTAGAAGCTTTATTGTTTATTTTATTGGTTCTAGTGGGAGTATTGATAAGTTGTTTGAAGCCAAAGAGGTTGATATGTGAGGTAGGGTAAGCATTGTTACAGGAATGCCAATCTATATTAAAGTCACCAAGGAATAGTGTTTCTTGTGGAAGTTTGATAGAGAGTTGGTAGAGTATATCTTCAAGGGTATTGATGTTATTTCCAGGGGGGAGATATGCACAGATGATGTTAATGGCTTTATTGGTATTGATTTGTATTTTAGAGCTAATTACTTCAGCAGAATTATTTTGAGTAAGAGTTAGGTCTAGAGGAATCAGTTTCAGTTTTGCTTTATACAGGATGGCTACACCGCCTCCTTTCCTATTAGTGCGATCAAGCCTAATAATGCTATAACCAGGTGGGGTAATTTCGATGTCTTTAATTGAGGGTTTTAACCAAGTTTCTGATAGGCATAAAATATCAAATTTCTCAGTTTCAAGAAGGGCATGGAGTTGAGTAATTTTGTTACAGATACTACGTACATTAAGATGGGCAATAGACAAAGAGTTTGAAGGTTTAGAGTAAGAGAGGGATAAAGGTTTAGTTAGGTTTTGTTCTATGATGGTTGTAGTATGATGTGGACCAGGATTGGGGTGAATATCACCATCTTGTAGTAAGTGGAGAAGAGTAGGATATATCTTTGGTTTAAGATTATAGTGAATGTCATTTGTTTTTTTGGTATAGGTTTTTCTGAATTTGCAAAACATAGTTTTAAGGACAGACGTTTGACATACAATTTCCATAGAAGAGACTTTGACATACATATTAACTAACAGATAGGATACATTAGTTCTCTACTATATAATATTAAATGTTAGAAGATATTTGTAAGTTTAGGATTCCTGTGATAGATTTACTGTAGAGTAAAAGCAGAGAGACATAGAATAAGGCTCCGAGAGAGCAGATGATATTCGCTATAGTTGAGAAGGATAACAAATTGATTTACTATGTTTTCGCCTGGTTTTAGCTGAGAAGGATAACAAATTGATTTACAATATGTCTTCTCCTGGTTTTAGTTGCTTATGGAGAGCTCAACATTGCTGGGGTAGTTTTCCGTAACTCCTGGAGAGATGGGATGAGCAGTAGATTAGCAGTCCTAAGTGGGTACAGTACTATGATTGATTGGCTTAGCAGAGTTACTTAAGTTAGGTGAAGTGTTCTAATGAGACATTAGCCAGGGGGGATACAGGAGCACAGTTGATTATTCAAAAAGTGAGTTTTAACAAGTTTCTTGAACTGTGATGGGGATTTGTTGTCGGTTATGTGGGCAGGAAGGGAGTTCCAGGTTTTTGCTATACAGTGGCTGTAGACAGACTTACCAGCTTCATTGTTATATTTGGTTACTTTGAGGAGGTTTTGTGTGCTAGACCTCAAGGGCCTGGCGGTTGTATAGGGTTGCAAAATATTTTGTAAGGCTGGGGTGTTTTTAGAGTTCTGTATTATTTTGTGGGCTAGTGATAGTTGATTGAGTTGAAATAGTAGTGGTAGTTCTAGCCAACTGAGTTTTTTAGGCATACACAGTGATGTGTTCTGATGGGAGAGGTTGTAGCGAATTTGGCTATCTTATTATAACAACTATCAAGTTTGTTTAGGTTGGATTTGCAGAGATTTGTAAGCATGGGGGAAGCATAAAGTAGGGTGGACAGTAGGTGAGTCCTTGCTATTGTAGTTTTGGAGTGGTCAGTGAGGAATTTTTATTGCGCTACAGTAGGCCAACTTTTTATGTACTGTTTTTAGGGTTATAGAAATATGTAGGTCAAATCTAAGGTGATTATCTATTTCAACCCCTAAGAGTTTGGTATGATTTGTGGGGGTGATTATGGTCTTGTTAAAGGAGAACATGAAGAAAGAATCAGTGGAGGTGTGGCTCTGTGGGAGCTAAAGAGTACTAGCTTTGTTTTACTTGGGTTCAGAATGAGCCTTTGGTTTGTAATCCAAGTTTCTGCTGGGGAAAAACATTCTAGTGTTAGGGAGTGAAGGATGTCAATTGATTTGGCTGCGCATATTATGGTGGTATCATCTGCATATTGCACTACTGAGGCTTTAGGAATACTGTTTGGGAGCTGATTGGTGAAGAGGGTAAAAGAAGCCCCAGGATGAAGCCTTGGGGTACTCCTAGGGAGACTGGTAGGGAGGGGGAGAGTTGGTTTTGCCACATAACAGCTTGTTTCCTTCCCTCTAGGTAGTTTTTGAACCAGGAGATGGCAGGGGTGGTAAGGTTCAGAGTTGCTAGTGAAAGGAGTTTATTGTGGTGGGCAAGTCAAGGAAGGTGGCAGATACAAGGAGTCAGTTGTTTCTGTGAGTATTGACAATGTTGGTGAATTCTGTGCGGTGGAGGTTCTATGGAAGGGTCTAAAGCCATATTGTTGTGTTGCTATTAGATTATTTTCTAGGAGATATTTCATTAGTTGCTTGTGTATTACCCTCTCTAAAATTTTAGATAAAGGGGGTAGTATGGCTGTAGGGCTGTAGTTATTGAGTTTCAGGGAGTTTCCCCTTTATGTAGAGGGATGATATGTGATATTTACAATAGCTTGGGTACTATACACTCGGAGATGCATCTGTTAATTAGGATGGAGACAGGATATGATATGGCTTCTGCAGCCAGGTGGAGGTATTCAGTGGGTAATTTATCTGCAGCTAGAGACGTTGGTTTGAGCTTGCGGAGTAGTTTTTCAATGGATTTAGTTGGTTCTGGGTGGAAGCTGAACTTGGGGCAATTGTTAGTTGGGGTGGGGGGTGGATTTGCAGGGGGTGGGGATGTTGTCATAGGGTTGGTTGTTTGCAAGGGTCTGGATGGTTTCTGTAAAGTATTTATTAAATTGAGTGGGGATGTCTTCTTGGTTATCTATTTTTGGGGTTGGGGTAGTTGTTTTACCTGGTTGTAGTATAGAGTTAATTGCTGCCCAAAATTTCTGTGGGTTGTTTCTGTGTTTATCCTGTAACTTTTGGTAGTAAGATGTTTTGTCTGTTTTGGTGAGTTTTTTGGCTTTGTTACTTAGTTCAATGTATATTTGTTTGCTCAATTGGGATTTACTGTTGAGGTAGTTGGTCCAGGCCTTGTTTCTTTTTTTGAGGAGGGATTGGAAGAGGTGTGATGGTTAAGGATGTTTAAGACGGTAGTATTGAAATATAGTATAGCTTCATCATGAGGTAGGTTTTTAAGGGGGGGGGTCTAGTTGCACATTTTTAGGTTGTTTATAAAGTTGGAGCGGTTAAAGTGTTTTATGTTTCTAATCGGGCATGTAGATATTTGGGTCAGCTGTGGTGATTTTGATCTGAGTAAAAATGTGGCTTGGTGGTCACTCAGGGTGTCTGGTAGACACCCTGCTAGGGATATCAGTGATGGATGGGATACGTGTATCCAATCTGTTCTCTTGTCTGTTCTTGTGGGGGAAGTGATGAGTTGGGTTAGGCCATGTAGGTTAATATGGGAGAGTGGGTTATGACTGGAACAGTTTTGCCAGTCAGTATTAAGGTCTCCTAATACTATGTTTTCCTGGGGGAGGGAGTTAGATATCCATTCTAGGAGTTTTTCTGTAATGGGGATATTGTTGCCTGGAGGGATGTAGCATCCTATGATGTTGATGTGTTTACTATCATTAAGTTTTAGTTTTGTTAGAGTGAGTTCAACTTTATTGAGGTCTGGGGTTGTTATGTCTACTTTCTCAAGGATGAGGTGAGATTTATACACTATAGCAACACCCCCCATTTTTTAACTATTCTATCACTACGAATTATATTGTAACCTGGTGGAGTGATGTCATTGTTGTGGTTGCCTGGGTTAAGCCATGTCTCTGTTAGTATGACTATTTCAGATTGATAAAAGGAGAGTAGTGCATAAAGGTCGTGGACTTTGTTTAGTATACTTCTAAAATTTAAATTTAAAATGAGGAGCGTGGATTTGTCTCGGTGGAGTAGGGTATCATTCAGGTTGAGGGTTGGGGCTTCTAGATTTTGTGGGCCTGGGTTTGGGTGTATATCACTGCAGCTAATGAGTTGGGTTCTGAGGTAAAAACAGAGTTTGAGTAGTTTGTTTAGGGTCTTAAAGTTCTTTATAGTTGTTTGGGACTGGTAGTGTGATGGCTGAAATCTGTGTGCATAGTGGTGAATAAAGAAGGTTTGGTAGTGATATGGGACTAGTTGAGTAAAAGGGTGTGTTGTAATAATGTTAGTGGAAGTAGTTTTTCTTGGTATGTGGATAAAATTAAGTTGTTTTTGGTGGTTGGTGATAGAAGTTAGCAGTGGGAGGGTGGATACACCTAGGAGCAATCATAAGAGGTGTATATATGTGGGTTTGGATAGTTTGGGCATGGTTTGGTTGGGTTTGGTCATGAGTGAGAGATCTGCTTGGGACGGGGTGGGTGTGGTGGATGAGGAGAGGTGTTTGTGATTGTAAGGTAGTTAGATGGAAGACTGTGCTTTACAGGATGTGGAACAGTGGAAGAGAAGGAAATGGGTACAGGGGTGGGGCAGATTCAGTGATTGGTAGTTAGCATGAGGGGAGGGGCTAAGTTTAGTTGAAATGTAGCACTAGCGGGAGGGTAGAAATAGGGGGCAGAGAGGGGAGCGCAGCGAGGCTAACTCTAACTCCAATTATATCCCTGGGCTTACTTGTTTCTTTTCTTTGTACACCAACTGTATCTTTTCACTTGTTTCTGTTTACACCAAATGTGCCTGTTTGGCTCTATTGTACTAGTTTAATTTACTTATACTTATGCAGTCACACTGAAAAGGGTCTGGGGAAGCTTCCTCACCACAAGCAGGGCAAAAGATAACTTTCAAAATGGCACCACTCAAGCAGACCCGCTAATATAGACTAGTTAATGTGCATGGGGGAGGGAGTTAGAGGAGGGAGATACAAAATGGGGGAAAGTATAACCAGAAAAAGCAGGTAGAGATCTGGCCCGCCTTGAAAAGGATGATTAGTAATAATGAATATGTGTTCAATTAACTTAGGTCTATTCTATCTGGTAGGTAATTCCATTAATTCTATTTTATTTATTATATATTGTCTTAGAGATTGTAAGGACAACCACATGTCTTTATCTATATTAAATTTGTTTATTTGATTAACAGATAGTATCTTGTCCTGATCCAACCATTGGTTCTAAAATAATAGTTCTCCTTGTTTTAATATGTTCATCCTATGAGTTTGCAATGTTTCCAGGTTATTGGATTTGAATGCTATAGGAAAAAGGAGAGAAGAGCCAAGAAGTTATGCTAGGATTTTTAGTGACAAATTAAATTTATTAAAGTTTAATATTGTAAGGTTTATGTAATTGGATGGAATTGTTATGGCTTTGTTTTCTAATATACAGTCTTTAAGCATCCAATGTAATGGATTATATAATATGGATAAGCATTCTTGTATTTGGTTTTGTATAGCTTCTAGCCAAAGCTGATCTTGTAGTTGTTTCCATGTAGATATATAAGATGAATTTAACCATAGCGTTCCATTTTTAACTATAGAAGAAATTATATAAGTATCTCAATCTGGTAAATTTATTCCCCCATCCTCCCAGCTCATTAAGTGATTATTTAATGCTATTCTGGGCTTGTTTGGATACAATAGGAAATTTAAGATCATTTTGTTATATTTCTATATAATCTGTTTGGGGTGGGGGAGAAATTACCTGTATGAGGTATAATAACTTAGGAAAAATAATTGTTTAATTAGATATAACCTGTCTTCCTCTGTGAATATATATTTGTTCAAATTTTTTATCATTAATTTTATCTTATCTAGAAATGAATTGTAGTTAAATAAGATTAAATCCTGTAAATCATCTGATAAATGAATACCTAAATACTGGAGTCTGCTATCCTTTACCACATATTTATTGATTTTTTTTATTTATATGATTACTTTTGCTATTTGTAAGTAAAGGTTTTGTTTTATTTTCATTGAAATGTAGTCCAGAGATGGTTTGAAATATAGACATTGAATCAAACAAGGCTTGTAGGGAATGATTATAATCAGTTAATGTCAAAAGTATGTCATTTGCAAGCAATTGCATTTTTAAGTTTAGTGTTCTGTTTCTATACCTTTAATTTTAGTGTTTAATCTGATGCTATTTGCAAAAGGTTCCATCAAAAGTGCAAATAACAGAGGTGATATGTAGCAGCCTTGTTTAGTTCCTTTCATAATATTAACAGGCCCTAATCTATGGGATCCTAATTTGACATAGACTCGAGTATTTTCATAGAGAGATTTTATGAGAGTTATAAAGCCCATCAGAAATTTATATTCCTCCAAAACTAAAAATAAATAATTCCAATTAACAGAGTCAAAGGTGCTGTCTATATCTAGAGACACTATAGTCATACCTTCATAACTATATCTCGAAGTTTATTATGGTCAATTAATGTTATTATTCTTTTAATGTTATCATAGGTATTTCATCCTTTTATAAAACCCGTTTGATCTTCATGTATTAAAATGGGAAGGAAATGTTTTATTTGATTTGTGTAGATTACCATAAACATTTTGTAATCTATGTTTAATAATGTTATCGGTCTATAGGCTGTACAAAATCTTTCACCTTTGTCTGTTTTTTATTGGCAATATTAATTAATATTTCCAAGATGAGGGTATAATTATTTCTTCTTTAATTGTAGTGTATAGCTTTAAAAGTAAAGGCAAAGATTGTGTTGCCATTAATTTATACATTTCTGGTAATATATTATCTGGTCCACAAGCTTTGTTTTAAGTTTGCTAATTTGTGGTTTAAGTTCTGCCATAGTAATTGGTTTGTTGATATTTAGTATATGCTCTTGTGTTAATCTAGTATGTATATTTGTATTAAGAAATTTTTTAATCTTAACTGGAGATGTCAGGGGATTTGTAGAAATAAGTGTGTTATAATGAAGTCTGAAGGCTTCTAATATGCTATTTAAATCAGTGATTTTATTTTTAGTATGGGGTTTACAAATTTCTTCTATTTGTTTTATTTGTTTAGATTTAATGATTTTTTTAGTTCTGTTTGCTAATTGTCCTTGATTAGTAGGGTTCATAGAATATGAACTTAATTTGATTTTTTCTAGATTAATCATGGTTTTGTGGTGACGTATCTCAGCATATTTATTATTAATTTGGGCCAACTCTATTATTAAATCTGAATTTCCTTTTTGTATTTCAAGTTTGATTTTATCTGCTTTATTTTGTAGTTCCATCATATATTTGTTCTATGTTTTTCTTTTATTAATATGCCAATATAGTAGTCTACCATAGATATATGCTTTTAGAGAGTCCCAGATGTAAATTTCCGATATATGTTTAGTCATATTTATTTTAAGAAAAGTTTTTATTTAATTTAAATAGAAATCTTTAAAGTTTGTTAGTTTTGTTATATATGATGGTATTTTAGTAATGGGTATTGATTGTATAGGTTCAAGTTCCATTTCAAATATTAATGTGTTGTGATCTGGTAAGGGGCATGTTATAACTTTAAATACTTCTAATGCTGTTATTAAGTCATTTGATATGTATACTCTATTCTAGAGTTAGTTTTATGTCTCTGTGAATAGAAGGTAAAAATAGTGAGTTAAATGTATTAATACCTTTAATAAATGCAGTTTCAATAAACTTTTTTAAAGCTCTTGATGTGGAAGATTTTTTCCATTTACATTTTCTGTCAGTATCTTAATCATCCATAATACAAATGAAATCTCCCGTGATTATTAAACTACCTTTTGTAAGGTGTATTATTTCTTCTAAGTGCTGGTTTACTGTTTTTATTCCAACCCCTGGAATCTAGTAAATATTTGCAAATGTATAAATGTTTGTATTTATTTCAATTGATACTAAGCAGAACATTCCTGAAGAATCTTGATATGTGTTTATTATTTTAGGAGCAAGCAATGTATTCTTTAATAATATAGCTACTCCTCTCCTTTCCAATAAAGAGGTGAATTTGTCTTTATCTTCCTCTAAACAATGTTCTTCTTGGAGAAATATCAAGTGTGGGTTATGTAAGTTTATGTATTTGAACAAACATTTTTCTTTTGATATCATTATTTAAACCATTGACATTAATTGACAAACATTTCATTTTTTAATATAGATCTGAGGTTATACAGAGTATACTTGCATGTCTTTTTAAAATTTAAATATATTATTGGAGAAGTTGTCACATTATGATATATTATTAGAGTATGTACATTTGTAAAAGGCACTAAAATTCTAACAAACACAACATTATTAAGTTTAACTATTTTATATGTAACTCCAACAATCAAAACATGAGGTATAATACCTCTGGCCTGAATAGTTTAACTATCCAAGCAATCTTTCTAACAATCACTATTGAATACATTTAATAACTCACTACCTTGTTGTTTTTGTAGGTATGTTAAGTGTGTTATGAATGTTTAAAATTCAGCATGTGTTACAATATAAAAGGTTTTGTAACAGTTAAATAATCTCCAAATAAAGTATGCATTTGAGCTTGAGTTAATTCTCTTAATGCAGAACTCTTAAAGTAGAAATCATACCTTTCAACTAGTACAAAATACTTAGTTATAATATACATAATAGGTTTAGATTTCAAATAAGTACACCTAGACAAGTAATTCAATCATTGTCAAATTCATATCCAAAAGCATTTGGAGTAAATTCTTGTTACCTTTCATACAGTGTCACCTTCTTTCCAGTTCCATTGTGGGCTATTGAAACCTTTTCCATATCTAATAGTATGATTTTATATTTAAATATGCTCAGAATGTAAAGAATTAAGTTATCATACAGTCATATGAGGTTATCCCTTAACCAGGCTTTCCCTCTTTGTTTTGTATACATAGTAAATTTCAATATATTTTATACTCTTTAGGTACAACTATTTGAGAGTGTGTCCATTTGTTTATATATTTTTTTCCTTTTTAACTCTCTTATTATCACAACTTTTCAGATTAATTGCATCCATAGAATTAGCTCTCTTTACTTATGGTGATTTTATCTTCTTTATTTTGTAGTTCCAGCATATATTTGTTCCATTTTTTTTCTTTTATTAATATGCCCATATAGTAGTCTACCATAGGTATATGCTTTTAGAGAGTCTCAAATGTAAATTTCCGATATATGTTTAGTCATATTTATTTTAAGAAAAGTTTTTATTTCATTTAAATAGAAATATTTGAAGTCTGTTAGTTTTGTTATATATGATGGTATTTTAGTAATGGGTATTGATTGTATAGGTTCAAGTTCCATTTCAAATATTAATGTGTTGTGATCTGGTAAGGGGCATGTTATAACTTTAAATCCTTCTAATTTTGTTATTAAGTCATTTGTCATTGTATACTCTATTCTAGAGTTAGTTTTATGTCTATGTGAATAGAAGGTAAAAATAGTGAGTTAAATGTATTAATATCTTTAATAAATGCAGTTTCAATAAACGTTTTTAAAGCTCTTGATGTGGAAGATTTTTTCCATTTGCATTTTGTGTCAGTATCTTAATCATCCATAATACAATTGAAATCTCCCGTGATTATTAAACTACCTTTTGTAAGGTGTATTATTTCTTCTAAGTGCTGGTTTACTGTTTTTATTCCAACCCCTGGAATCCAGTAAATATTTGCAAATGTATAAATGTTTTTATTTATTTCAATTGATACTAAGCAGAACATTCCTGAAGAATCTTGGTATGTGTTTATTATTTTAGGAGCAAGCAATGTATTCTTTAATAATATAGCTACTCCTCTCCTTTCCAATAAAGAGGTGAATTTGTCTTTATCTTCCTCTAAACAATGTTCTTCTTGGAGAAATATCAAGAGTGGGTTATGTAAGTTTATGTATTTAAACAAACATTTTTCTTTTGATATTATTATTTAAACCATTGACATTAATTGACAAACATTTAATTTTTTAATATAGATCTGAGGTTATACAGTGTATACTTTCATGTCTTTTTAAAATTTAAATATATTATTGGAGAAGTTGTCACATTATGATATATTATTAGAGTATGTATATTTGTAAAAGGCACCAAAATTCTAAAAAACACAAAATTATTAAGTTTAACTATTTTATATGTAACTCCAACAATCAAAACATGAGGTATAATACCTCTGGCCTGAATAGTTTAACTATCCAAGCAATCTTTCTAACAATCACTATTAAATACATTTAATAGCTCACTACCTTGTTGTTTTTGTAGGTATGTTAAGTGTGTTATGAATGTTTAAAATTCAGCATGTGTTACAATGTAAAAGGTTTTGTAACAGTTAAATAATCTCCAAATAAAGTATGCATTTGAGCTTGAGTTAATTCTCTTAATGCAGAACTCTTAGAGTAGAAATAATACCTTTCAACTAGTACAACATACTTAGTTATAATATACATAAAAGGTGTATATTTCAAAATAAGTACACCTAGACAAGTGGTTCAATCATTGTCAAATTCATATCCAAAAGCATTTGGAGTAAATTCTTGTTACCTTTCATACAGTGTCACCTTCTTTCCAGTTCCATTGTGGGCTATTGAAACCTTTTCCATATCTAATAGTATGATTTTATATTTAAATATGCTCAGAATGTGAAGAATTAAGTTATTATACAGTCATATGAGGTTATCCCTTAACCAGGCTTTCCCTCTTTGTTTTGTATACATAGTAAATTTCAATATATTTTATACTCTTTAGGTACAACTATTTGAGAGTGTGTCCATTTGTTTATATATTTTTTTCCTTTTTAACTCTCTTATTATCACAACTTTTCAGATTAATTACATCCATAGAATCGACTCTCTTTACTTATGGTGTTGGAGTCATATTTTCTGCTAAGTCAGCATCCATTATAATACATTATGCATACCGTATATGATTCTAGTAGCTGTATATGAGTATATAATTACATATCATACAATTAGATAAGGTATTATATTAGTTGTAGGCATCCTTTTTTTTTCTTTTTCTCTTCTTGGGGAAGTAATGATGCAGCAGAGAGATATGTTAATACATCGAGAGAGTTGTGGCATTACCATTATACTACTACTGTATTTTATTATAATCAACTTAATTTAAATCTGGTGGTGACTGGAACAGTCACTTCATAAGTAAATATGTTAGAGGTTTATGTATGTATCTTTATAACCTTCAAAAAATACATGGTGATATAATACATTTATTCTATTGGTTTTCTAAGTTTATAAAAACAATACTCAGAATTTATCTCTGTTTTCAGGGTTTGTCCTCTCATTATTTTTGGTTTTATCCAGATTTCCAACATTAAAGGATTGAAGTATATAATTGCAATTGTAGGATCAAACCTCTTTGTATCCCCACTTGTCAATAGCTTAGTAATTACCCACGTTCCATAACGCATTAATCTCAATTGCTTTCAATAGAAAGATTTGACTCTAATTACAAGCATTAGAATACTGCTAATCTTGTCTGTGTTTCTATTCTTTGCTCTCTTCCTCTGCCTGCATTACTATGCATGTATATTATTCAATATATTTATGACCATGGATTATTACAAAAGAATCTGTTGATTATAACTAATGTCATAATGACATTATTATGATTGGAGAGCTTTGTTATATAAAGTATGAGAAAATCAATTAAATAATCTTTTGAGCAAAGATTTTCCATAAGAGCCTTTTAATTTTATATAATGATATGTTCTGGCAGGAAATGGAAGTGTAATTTCCCATAAGACTGTTTGTTTACTTTGATAGCAAAAACTCTGCTTTTATGTTATAACAGATCTTTTATATGTAAACAGCTTTTACTTTGTATCTGTTCTGCTTTAAGGATAATGTATGCAGAGTCCATTTTGGGTTTCTTTTTTCTTTTTGTTTTTTAAGCTGCTATGGCTTATTTTTGGCTTCTTAAGTTATGATGATTATTTTTTATTATATTGTTTCGAGCCATTTTATTTCAGTTTGCTCCATGTATGCTCATTGCTCAGAACTGTGCAACCAGTCTGATAGCGCCAGAAGTGTTTAAACAAGCTCACAGTGGCTTTTGATGATGAAACAACATTGCAGCTTCACAGGGCATGAGAGAACGCGAGCATGGCGGGAAGTTAATTATACTCAAAATTGTCAAAGGGAAAGTATAGCTCGTGCTGCTGCATTACTTTAATAATTACTGTTATAATCTTTTCAAATACAAGTAATAATCACAATATTATTCATTTTAAAGGGCTAGATACTGTCCAGAAAGTAAATTATGCCACTGGTTCCGTTCCGGACATGTAAAACACAATATACACAGAGTGATTATCAGAAAACTTTTCTGTTCATTGTTCATAAGTTATTTTAAATAAGACAGATAAAACAATGTATTAGCAATATCCAGAGACACAGTGTTCACAGATAGTCAAATCCAAGCACTCACTATACATTAAATATATCAATCAAAGCCTGTCTTCCTATTAAATAACAAATCTTTTCAGTAGACTTATCACTGTGCATTTTTATAATACTTATAACATTTAGTGATTATTAGCATAGCTGTCTCATTTAAACTGCATAGCAAGAATATGTTATATCTCTTTTTAAAAATATAATATAAAGAGACTTTTTTTAATTTTATATTACTTCTATAGATACATCATAGATAGTAAGAGAAGAATTTTTGTTAGTTTTAAGTAAGTAAAAGAATAACTGTGAAAGGTACCTGTTTTAATAGGTGACTTTCACAACAGAAAGTATAGTTGTTACATTTTGGTTTGTTGTCTAAGCATCTTTAAATTATATGCATCTTATATATTTATTTGTCCTTCAGTTTTTTTTTTCTTTTGTTCTTCAGTTTTCCGACAGTTTTTTTTCTGCAATTCTTTTTGGTGTACTATTAGTCCAGCACTACTACATTTTTGAAGTTTAAACATAGTTATTCAAAATCAGACATAAACTGTTTGGATCTTAATGTGTATATTAACGATAATATGATAGGTACTAGAATGTAAAGAAAAGACATTCAAACACACTAGTATGCACCCCCCATATATATATATATATATATATATATATATATATATATATATATATATATATATATATATATATATAAAGGCATTGTGTGCAGTCATTTCCATAGAGCCAATTGGCTAAAAACAGGTGTATCTGACTGTATCAAACAGCTAGATGAGACTGTCACAGAGTTTAAAGATAAGGGCTACAGTATTAAATTGTTAGAAGAAAATAAAAAAAACAAGTGTTGAGTGAAAGAGATGGCCTAGCTAGACCATACTTCTCAGATATAAAAGAAAGTCCATCTAATGGGAGTGTAAATAATATTATGGCTAGTACTTACAGAAATAAGTTTAGATATATTATGCAATACAATGCACATACCATTAGGGATAAACAACTTATAAAACAAAATTGGTCTATATTATGTTCATCTGATGTGGTTAAAGAAATTGTAGGGTCATCACCTATCTTTGCATTTAGGAAATGTAGGAATCTGAAACAACAACTCTGTTAAAAAGACCTACAGAAGTGCTTTAAGAGTGCTATAATTAAAACTAAAAATACTGTGCCTTATTATGATTGCCAGTTTTATCACTATATAAATAAGAACATTTTTTGTATACCCTAATAAAAGTAAGACATTTTATTTTCACACATTTGCTACTTGTAGAACCAAGAATGTGGTTTTCTTAGCCAGTATGGAAAAATGTACTTCATTTTATGTTGGAAAAACTAACAGGATGTTAAAAGAAAGGATAGCCCAACACCTATCTGACAAAGTAGAGACCTGGAAAGTAATGTCTTGGCTAAACATGTCATAAGTTCAGATAATATACATAGTTTCACATTCAGGGTTGTAAGAACCATCAAAAGAAGTATTATAGGAGGGGATATTGTGTTGAACACTGAGAATGTTGAATATAAATGGATTAATTACTTTCAAGCAGATGCGCCCCCTGCGTTGAATGATACTGTGAGTTTAAAACTTATTCTCAAGAGAAGGTCTCTTTTTCATGAAACAAGCACTCAATTGTTTATTTTAATTATTTTATTGTTGCTGTGCTTCTATTGGTTTGAATTTGTTCAGGTGGTATATATATATATATATATATATATATATATATATATATATATATATATATATATATATATGAAAAGGTGTTTTAGCATGATTTTAAGCACTGAAGAATCATTTAATCTCAAAAGCTTTGCTATTACACTTATTTTTATATCACTTTGTGAATTCCTTTTGCTCTATTCTGGATTATTTTGTTTGGAACTCTATACTGCCTATTTACCAGTTTGGTTTGTTAGCTGCTTTTAGACACTAAAGTCAAACCCTGCCAGAACACCTAGCACTTGGGCCACTTACCCCTCAGCACTTCACAAATGATAATTTATGGTACACTTACGAGAGATGGTCCACTTACCCTAAGCATTGCACAAATGATAATTTATGGTACACTTATGAGAGATGGTTCACTTACCCTCAGCACTGCACAAAAGAATAATTTATGGTAACTTATGAGATACAACAATTCTTTTTTTGAAATATAGAAAATGTCCAAAGTACAGTGTAAGTTGACCATACACCACTTGGCATAGCCCACAAGTTACAATGTATTTCCCCAAGTATTATCTATGTGAACTGTTTTTTTTCACTTTCATTAATAGCCTGCCACAGGGACTACTGTGCTAGTGTCATCAGCTGGCCACCATCAACATTGCCACTGGTAGGAGGAATGACAGAGGAAGCTGCACTGCCACTACTGGTGACTGGCTGTGGCAGTTACATACCACACTGATTCTGATAGGTTCATAGGTGTATACTAGGCTAATGACCACTGGGGCCTTTATAAGCCTAGCCATGCATCCCTCAAAGCCCTGAACCTTGTGCCTGTGCGGTAAACACTCATGCATGATTATGTTGGGCAAAATGCAGCAAGAGGTGGACATCCTGCATGCAGTACCACAGTTATACTGAAGTCACCACCAAACTCATACAGGAAATGGAAACGGACTTTGAGTGGGCCAAGCACTCGCTCAGTGACTATCTATGTCTGGGACAGGGTGGTGTTAAAGGGCTTCTTGGCAGCTCCCTAGGAATTACTAATTGGTTTCACTATCCAAGATTTAAGTGGGTAGTTTGTGTTAACTGCAGACCAAACGAGAGAGAGAGGACACTTAACAAAAGGGGGTGATTACTCAATAGTACCTCTACAACTCTACAAATACTGAAATACCAGAGGTTAGGAACAGTAAAATTATTTGCACTTCATAAGAAGGTGATATGAGGAATCCTGCAATGCAAGAAGAGGAGGTAGAATGAGCTTCTGTGCCAGATATGAGAACCATGGGCACTGCCGAGCTGACATGTTGGTGATGCATTCCCATGCATCGCACACAATATCAGGCAGATAATGGAATGGCAGCTCTTCCTGTGCTGTACTGCTCACCCGTGATCTAGATTAACTCTAATAGAAACATGGGTGCAATCTATTGCATTGAGCACCTCAGAGAAGTGTGCCATCCCATAGAAGGCACACATGGTATTGGCTTAGTCCTGAGGTGCCACTGGGAAATAGATGTACTCATCAACATGTGCCAAGAATATGCAGATGAAATAATGAAATATTCTCACAGCAGAATCCTATGAGGTACCCAACATGTCCTCAATTTGTCTCTCGGAGTTCTTTGTGGAAAGTATAGTGAGGGATGTACATATTTTAGTATCCATAGGTTTAAGAAGGCCATGCGTACTCCCATTCCCCATCTGTCAACCATATAAACTCACCAATGAGTGTATTGTGCCTCTGTCTACTATAAATATGTCTAAAACGTCTTGATTAGCAAAGTTCCATTGAGTTTAACCTTTGCCTGTATATGCTTCTTCTCTGCAAGACAGCACCAATGGGTGCACCTGGTTTTAGTATGACCAATGCGAGCACTACAGAATGGGAAGCAGCTAACCTGGCAGCAAACACAAGCAGCTTCATGGATTGTGAAGTGTATGAAAACTGTACTACAGGGTTTGATTCCCTCAGCCCTCATTTGCAAATCATGTGACCTTCAATGAGTCACTCAACCAAACAGTGTTTGGGGGCAACTGGGAATTTGGGCTAGACTCTTCAATGTTCCCCTGGACTGCAAGCCTACTAACTATGTATGAACTAACAAACCTATAGAAGGTGCAAATGTGCTTTTTATGTTTAATGCACATAGTGGATGTGACACTGCCAGCCCAGCTATCTGGAATTTTGTGGATAGTCGTGTGTCATTTGTGAATATTAATATAATTCATATGCTTGTCTTACAAATGCAAGAGAACTATATGTTATGTGTATATTAAACTACTGGTGCAGAAGTGTGGGTTGAACTGTATATTATGTACTGAGCTTCAGGAATGTAACCACAGTGTACCCTACTGGAAAAGAACAGAAATGTATATAAACTATATACCTGTGCAAATGTATGTTTTAATGGTAGAAGCTGGAACATATACAATTAACTTGCAAAACGTCAAGAAAATAAGTTAAAAAGTGAAGTGTTTTATGATTGTATTATCTGTCAGTAAGCAGGCACAATGTCAAGAGCTAGAGGTTTTCCTATTGTCTTGAAACAGAAATAATTACTGGGTTTCAAATGTAAAAGTGTTTTCATTGCTCTATGACTTCCTAGGAGCTGCACACTTCTGAGAGATATGTATTTTTGGCATAGAGGTATTAAATTCTAAGGATCTGTTTAGCCTGGGAACTGAAGGTAGGTGACAAAGAATGATGTCATCAAGGCTAACCCAGCAGTAATATGTAATATTAATTTAAGAACTTTCTCTCTCAGAGACAGTGTGTGCATTTTGTATCTTGTCTTGGACCTAGAAACATCAATCTTGCTCTGTCAGTAAGTTATTTAGGGTATAGTATCTTTTAGATATAGACAGGAATATAGTAAAGATTAGTTTAGATGTTTTCTGTATTTATTTGAGACTGTCCTGCAATGTTGTTTTAAAATACTTCCTGTAATTCTGAACTTTGTTGTTACTATATTTTTTGAGTATTGTCTTGTTCTTTTATTATATTATATTATTATTATATATTATTAAATATATTTTAACCTTTTAATTGTGGCTCATTTGTTTAGAGATATTTAAACTCTTAGAGTGCTTGCATATGTATTTGGTGAGACTGTACAGGCCACTTCTAAATAGCCTTGCTCTTGGTCAGACTACCATTTGGATTAATAGTAACATTACACAATAAGATTGGGCACCTTTTCGTAAGGGCCTTAAAAGGAGTTGATAAGTAGAGGCTGGTGGCAGCTGGTCCTACCTTATAGTCTGGACAGAAGGGGGCATAGCCGGTAAACCTGTGCAAGCCTTTCTCAGGTGTGTGTTTGTATATAAATCAAATCTCAAAGTATGTGTGTGTCAGCTACTTCAGCAGGGACACAAAGCACTGGTTGGACAGAGAGGGTGCTGGAGGTTTTGGCTTGGCCACTTATCTGAGATCTCAACCCAATAGCTGTTACAGTGGGGAGTCTTATTGGGGATCTTGAGAAAGAAGGAGAAACCAGCCCCAGACTGATTGTGATCTCTGTGTGCTGTTAAGGGAAATTGTACTTAACTGTGTGTGTACCTGTCATCCTCCCAGTGTGTATGTCTCTCACTGGTGCTAGTGTTGAGGATTGAGGCTTCTTGATTACTGGCCAGTACGGGGTCGTCACAGTGGATATGCATTGAAAAGTGAATATGAATCTCACAAAGCTGGGAAGTGCTCCTAATTTACATAAGAGAGCTACAGAACAATAAATCACATTTTAGCGAATAAACAACTTTATTGTCACTTTTGTCCCCAAAGAGACTTCTAAAATCTAATCTAAAATGTGAGTTGTTGTTCCTGGTAGTCCTAGTTGTACCTGTTCAGCAGATTTTTATCAGTTTGGGTGTTGTTTTGTTGCTCCATCCTGTGGGGACTTTTTGTGTTATCGATAACTTAACCATAATTTTTGATAATATTTCTCAAGAATGTTACAACATACTTGTTAAATAACAATGTGACCTTTAGCATGTGTGGCTTTAAATACAGGAAAGCTATGCAAACATTTTTATTATTACCCTTTTTGTCACTGTTAACATTAGTAGACAATATTACAACAACATTATTATTCCATAGGCATTTTCAGACATATATTAGTTTATTTCCTTTAGTAGAAGGTTTTAAAAGAGGAACATGAAGAAGTGCTACTATCCAAACAAGATGCCTTGTTCCTGTATTCGTTATTGTCTCTAAATACAAACATCACACCATGATGACACTTACTGCTTTTTCCTGGTATACTTCAACATTACAGGGTTGCAGTTTCACTGTGCATGTTTTTATTCTAACAGGTGATTTAAACTTTGAGTTGTTAAATATTATCTCTAATGGTTTTGTCATAAGTAATTAGTGTAGAAAGTCTTTACAAGATAGGTACATAGGAAAATGTTCATCTGTTCATATTATTGCTACTGTTCTTTCTTAGTCTAGATGTATGTTTTTTATACATCTGATAATGGCCTACTGGTGCAAGCTGTCACTAGTTCCCACTCAGTACCTTCTTCAGAACTGCCCAAGGCCTACTGCACCCATATAACTGACTCTGAGCTTAATCATTTTAACTGTTCTGGAGCATCTTTGTTATTTCTAAACAGAATTCAAATTATGCTTATTTTTCAGGTGCTCTGTGAGCTGTATAATGATGACACTGAAGTATTTAATCAAGTCTGAGTTACATAATGCATATCTTCTATGCTTCTTACCCATTCTGTATTTGTAGATGGTCATATGTTAAGTATGAATTCCAGTTTACCAGAATAAACTGGCATCCACTTACCTGAGAATATTAATTACTTGCTGAACTTTATGTGTTGACCAGAAAAAGTCCAACTAGGAATATCGCATTTTAATAGAAGTCTCAGGAATAAAGCTCTACAATTATCATATAGTATTTCAACAACTGAAACAGTCTATAACACTAAATGTTTAAGGAGGAATATGCAGACATACCTGAACTTCAAACATTCTTGCAAGTGTTGTTTTTACAATATATGATAAAACAGAAAACGTCCAGGTAAGCAATATGTAAAATATTATAGCAAACTTTGTTGTCAAGATTAATTTATGGAATCTATTTCTCAAATTATGGGCACATTGATTGTAATCAATGATCTGATCATAATCCTTCATATTAGATCTTTTTGATAAGTCCTTGACATTAAAATTACTTTTGTTTACAAAAACAAAAATTTCACCTACTGTTCCCTGCATGGTTTGATGGTCTAACAGGATTCACTAATTATTATTTATCAGCTCTGTAACAGTGTCTGAATCCAAACTGCATGTTATGGTCATGGCCATATTCTTGTCTCATAGAAAACTGTTATTTCTGGCCACATCTAAAAGCTTTTCACTCAGTATTAAGGGTACATACGTATTTGCTCAGTGGCCTGCTACTTCATTAATTGTTTCTGCTGTTAAAATCTTCTGGAAATCCATTATAAAAATGTAAATACTAAATAACACATGCTAGCAAGTGACAATAATAAAACTATAATTCATAAAAGGATGAAAATAAAATACAGCAAGCTGTTAGCTTGCTTTCCTGGTTGTTCTGTGGTACCTCCTACTTCTCTGGCAGAGCAAGGTTGTTCTTACACACAGGCTCTTACATAAGAACCTCACTATAACAAGCATTATCAGAGCACTTCATAAATTACATATGATATTATACTGTATTATAATATACACTGGTGCATTATTTTTTCAATCCCTCCAGTTAAAGTTCTAAACAACTTAGCCATAGGCTTTATATTATTATTATGATATGATATTATACTAGGCACTAATAACTCCATCAGTGAGAGGTGTAAATATCTAATTAATTCAGAGGTTCCCCTCTCACCTATAAGCTTCCCCTGTAAGCTTCATAATCTTCCAACATGATCCTTCTGTAATGGCACAGACCTATAAAACTATCACTTCCACAGCCCCACAGAAATAAGAAGATTACGGTCCCCATTCCAAAAGAATTGCGCTCAGACACTTAGACTGAGAGCAGAGGTTTTGGAATCTGGCCCACTCTATAAGCCTGTTTATAGATAGGCTTTGCATCGAAGTAAGTCATTTACACTGAGAGGAAGTCTTTTGGAATCAGGGCAGACTTACACTGAGACCAGCTCTTTTGGAATGTGTCCCTAAGTCTCAACAAAAATCATGCCATTCATCCCCTTCATGAATATCTCCCATAAGGAGTCACGCTGAGTGAAAACACTCCAAATCTATCACTTTGAATGTTTTAGTGTTAGGTGACTCTATTGTCAAGCACACTGACTTGTTATTCACAAGGGTAGACAAGGGGAGGGTTACACTGAGTTGTCTTTCAGGCATCAGGACTCATCATTTCAGTGACTTATAGACTTTAGGGAGATCTCTGTCTTGCTTACCTTGTTCTTAGCGATCCAATTGCCCTGGACCTCCAGTTCCTCTGGAAGTTCAATATCTCCATCAATACTTGAACCAAAGACCTACATTTTTACCAACAGATATATAAAACATGGTGATGGGACAGGTCCAGATCCAGCACCTTCCAAGCCTCTTGATGTTGAGCAGTGCAACTTACTATCTTCCTTTAAACATAAACTAGATAACTTGATGGGTTTCTACACATTTACTCAAGGACTGAATTTTATGGCCCTCCTGGAGAATGGAGGTGCAGCCTGATAGAGGGTATTGGCAAGGCAAGAATGGTCATAAGACTCAGTGGCCTTGGAATGTCTATGAATCTGCAGAATTCATAGCTAATATGCTCTTAAGGATCTACTGTGATTCATGAAGACTACGTCTTACATAGCTGTCTAGCAAAACCTAAATGGAAGGCCAAATGAAACAAACTGCTGTAGATAAAATCTACAAGAACTTGTATTTTTGAATGAAAGTGATTATCTTTCATTGTTTTTATTTTAAAAGGCTTTTGAATTAAAGTTCTGGATTTTATCTGCAGCAGTTTGTTTCCTTGGGCCTTCCATTTGTGTTTTACCTGCATTTCTTCAGTTTGTTTTTTGCCTAGCAAAACCTGTTTGAACATGACAGTATGAGTTCATAAATCCTTGGAGCATATGCACCAGTGGTCGTACAGTAATTTAACTAATGCACTGCAACAGAAAACATGTTTTTTTTTTTTATAAGGCCACGTCTTTGAAATATAGGGGCTTTACCCCTATACTTCTCTTTTATTATTCTTACTCTAAGATATATGATCAGTGAAACACAAAATCCTGTCCCTGTTTCTTTGATGTATTGCAGACTTAGTGACAATAAGAAAAACAATACACTTTCAGCATGAATAAATTGCCCCTATATATTGAGAAACAGAACACAAGCAAGTACCACTACGAACAATTATGCCCAAACAAGAGTGACATGTGCAGTCTTACACACCTGAATAAGCCCTTCCAAATCAAATAATGATCCTCACACTGTAACTCTGATTGTCATTTTGTTGGGAAAATAAACATGTTCTTTTCCTTTCTAAGAGGAAAGATAAAGATTAGCTTTTGGACCCAACATACTTCTTGCTTACTTAGTCAAAAAGGTAACAAAGTAACCAATAAACATTTGCTGGAATCAGACCATGAAAAACATAGTTCATAGATGCACACCAGCAGCTGTGACACCGAGAGAAAAAATACAAGTAATAACATGTACAATAAACAAGAGCCAAAACAACAGAAAATTCTAAAAGTTCAAATCACCATAAGCATTATATAACCACATTAACATGTTGTTAAAGTATAGCTGTAACATGATTAAATTCCAGTATAGTTCAACTAAATTCAAACATATTATATTATAGTCTAGCCTAGTCTGGTATAGTATATGTGTAAGAACATTTTGCTTTCCAGTGGAAGAGACTATAAGCTAGTTCTAAATGCTGTTAAAAAGAAGCACACTAACCTAGCTCACATGCATGCACCAGCATTAACCTAGCTCACATACATGCACCAGCACTAACCTAGCTCACATGCATGCACCAGCACTAACCTAGCTCACATGCATGCGCCAGCATTAACCTACCTCACATGCATATGCCAGCATTAACCTAGCTCACATGCATGTGCCAGCATTGACCTAGCTCACATGCATGCACCAGCACCAACCTAGCTCACATGCATGCACCAGCATTAACCTAACTCACATGCATATGCCAGCATTAACCTAGCTCACATGCATGTGTCAGCATTGACCTAGCTCATATGCATATTCCAGCATTAATCTAGCTCACATGCATGTGCCAGCATTAACCTAGCTCACATGCATATGCCAGCATTAACCTAGCTCACATACATGCACCAGCACTAACCTAGCTCACATGCATGCACCAGCACTAACCCAGCTCACATGCATGCGCCAGCATTAACCTAGCTCACATGCATATGCCAGCATTAACTTAGCTCACATGCATGCACCAGCAAGTACCTTTCTCTTTTTTTGCAAAATGAGGTCATACTATAGGCATTTTTGTCTGTTAAAAAACAAACATTCTGCTGTACTGTAAACTGCAGTAAACATCAGTGTTCTTTAGCTCACACTCACATATTTAAATTTCAAAATATATATTTTTTAGGTATTATCAGAGTTTTTAGGGCACAAGTATTTCCTTTCATAGGCAAACCAAGAGCTGCATATCCAGCTGAGTAACTTATTCACTCAATAGACCAGTTGAAACTGAATACTCAAACTCAGTATTACAGGCTAAAGGTTTTTAGAAAACTCAGCCTTAATCATCCATAGTAAATGCTGAGAAGTTATAATTGCTTCCAGTGACAAGAATGCACCCCCTAGCAGCATATGGAAATAAATTCATACCTGACCTCTGTGTTACCCCAGAGATGTAAGTCTCAGAAAGTAGAAATACCTTCAAGATAACTATTTATTTATTTTACATTTGTTAACGGGAAAGTGCGACTGGATACAGGTCCATTTTCAGCGGAGGCCCGGGGAGAAAAGCTCCAGGTGTACATTACTACATTACTAATTACTAGTATGTTTACAGTGAAAAAGTATTACAGTGAAATTACAAAAACGGAAATTTTAAAATATGTATAGATAGGGATAATTTCAAGTCACATATTCATTTTAACAACATATATAGGCATGTACAACTTTAAGTCACATACACACAGGATAGGTTGCTAGTCAGTTATCTAAGAAAGAAAATAGTTAAATATTTATTTTTCATTCTTTCCATAGGAGAGAGTTTTACAAAATTGTAAGTGGTTAGTGGCTCACTGTTATAATGTTGTGAGGTTTCACATTTACAGATTCTGTCAGTTTGCGGTTAGTCAGGGTTAGTGCAGGGACAAAGCCAATGCATTTTCAGGTATTTTTTAAGAGATGTTTTGAATTGGGGTAAGGAGGGGTCATTGGTGAGTTCCGCAGGAAGAAGGTTCCATTTTTTCCGTCAGAGTTACAGAATAGTGATGTACTTGCTGAATTGTTGGTTCTAACAGCCTGCACTAGCACTTTGTTGGAAGAGCGAAGAGTCTTTAGATTACTGTAGGAGGTGATAATGTTTTTCATACTGTTTGGGTTGTGGAGAATTTTATGAATAGCTAACTAAACAAAAATAACATGTATATGGTTTAATTTCTGCTTGTACTCTTAGGAAATGCAACTTGCTAGCTATTCCTTGCAAGAGCATGCCTGAATAAGCTAGTACTGATTCTAATTAAATAGTCATCTAAAGAACAGTAAAAGGAAAGGAAAAAACACTGGCTGAAAGGGACCACACTTTTGTTGCATTGTACACTACTTCAGAGCTCACAGTGAGATCGTAGGCATGTCTAATGTCTGATTAAACCCCTTAGCAGTTAGCTAACAAAGAACATCGTAGGATGAGTATAAAACTTCCAGCATGGATACCACCATATGTGTTATGCTATATCTAATAGCTAGCTCCTATAATTCACCATTATCACCTGATGGTGATGAAAAGTTTGCACCAACATGGTCTTGTTATTTTACTTGCTGCATTTCAAAACAGTTTGTCTTTAAACTCAGCATCAGTTAAAAATGTCAGAGCTACTATCAAATAAAACCTACAGCAGCAATAGTTTACTATAATCAACAGATATATCTTAAATAGCAAACTCTCCACAAAACAAACCAGTGGCCAAAACACTAACATTTTACTACAGTGAAATAAACATCATTATAAAAGGTTTCACACTCTATTTCCATACATACTGATATCAAAAATGTAACAAATAACACACACACACACACACACACACACACACACACACACACACACACACACACACACACACACACACACACACACACACACACACACACACACACACACACACACACACACACACACACACACACACACACACACGCACAAACACTATTTGCATTCAAGTCAGCACACTGTAAAGTTGAAAAAAATAAAAGGACATGGTTCCTTAAAGTAAGACAGCAGATAGGAAGTACCATAATAGTATCGAACACTTACCACTGAGCAACAATGTTTTTTAAAACAAAATTGACTCGTAGATAATCCAAAACCTGCAAATTTTACATATCAGCAAACAAACATCCATTTCTTTACTAACATATCAGAAAGAATACAATAAATAAACCAACTGACAACTCAGAAAACTTTCCAGGAGTTATTTCCTTTTCAAATGCTCAAAGCATTTCTTACTGAAAGATGAGATTTTTGCCATATAAACTATGCCCTCACAAAAAATATTTATTTTTATTTTATTACAAATACAGAGTCACATGTGTTTGTATATATTGTCTTATATCATACAGAGGCCAGTGAGACAGAGTATAATCATTTTATGCAACTTTTAGAGAGTGGTAGAAAATATTTTGTCTCCTAAAATATTACATTTACTATTTTTCATATTTTCACCCCACATGAGATAACTGTCCATATCAGGCCTGTCCTGTGAAAAGTAAGGTACTGGTAACCTTACTCATTCGGCATACAGGAAAATACAATCACTTTATAAAGACACAGAGCAAATTATAACGTACTACATTGCGCAGTAAGGTAGACATAAGGTACTGCTCTGTTACCTTAAACAATGTATAGGATTGAATGTACTGTGAAGTTTTAGTGTTTAACCCTGAGTTTTGATAAATATGTCGGGCTTTGCCTGCAATGCTCTATAGTATTCTGTCCTAAGAAGGAAACATTCATTACATTTTCATGATATACTCCTTTCTCTGCATTTTCTGTACATAATAAGTGGAGAACAGTTTCCTGCACATGTGATCCAAGTTGTAGTCTTATATTAAAACCTCTTTTTAGCTGGGGCAAATATAGGCTTTTGCCCAGTATGCTGTGTTCACAGTGAAGGTTGAAAATGAATTCCACCTCTACAGCAGATGGAAAGAGTATACTAGAACAGGTCCACAAATATTTGATCTCTGCCCCTTTAATCTATATCACATTTGTGAAGTCTTGTGTTACATTCATTGCTGAAGTCCAGAATGCAGGTAGAGGCTGACTCCTGGAAAGAGTGATTTTTGGCACCTGGTGTTAACAATGTGCCCAAATTAGCTTCATACCTCCCTCACTCTGAATCAGAATCATGGGACCTGATGCTGCACTCAGAAAGCTTTCTCTGTTGAGTACCACAGTGTAGAGATATGGTTGAATCTTTCCTACTCCCAGTGATGAATAGAAGGAATGCTGTTGGTGTGAATTGCTAAAACATTTTCCAAGATTTTCCCTCCATACCTTCTGCCTGTATTGCAAACGTGGTACAGAGTTGTATTCAAAAAAACTCTCTTTGTTGTGGCCCATGGTAATGATAGGGCTGACTCCTTTCTTTATGGCTAATGGAAGGATTATTTTGGGTACACAGTGACCAGGGATTTCAAGTGATTAAAAAAAGTATGTGGACCTAAAATCCCACTAATACTAGGGATCTTGGAAGTATGCTATCCCAGCAACATTTATAGAGACTGACTTGGATTTGCGCATTCATTTGTTTCCTCAAGGTACTTAAATGCACAATTTAATGCCCAGGTTTTGCTAATATACACCACATTCATGGCCAAGACAGCACTGTTTACATTGGGTACATGATGAGCAGCAGCGCTAATCATGTATGCATGTAGACAAGCCAGTGTGCAGAACGAGCAGCTACTCTTCATGGCCACTGCACAGCCCCATGGATATGTCATGTATAGAGTTACGCACAAGTATCAGACATAAACACTGAAGGTATACAAGCACCCTAGTATTATGGTGAGCCCGAGCATACAAGCTGACAATGTTGATGTAATGTATGACAATATATATATATATATATATATATATATATATATATATATATATATATATATATATATATATATATATATATATATATATATATATATATATGTATATGTATATGGAAATGTGC
Source organism: Protopterus annectens (assembly GCF_019279795.1). Lineage (NCBI taxonomy): Eukaryota > Metazoa > Chordata > Ceratodontiformes > Protopteridae > Protopterus > Protopterus annectens. The sequence continues at coordinate 485,066,360 of NC_056731.1, forward strand.
GATGGAAGGGAAAATAGGACTGATTGCTAGAGTGGAGCAGAGGTTATGCAATAGCAATAGCTTTCACAGATCAGGACATAAAAAAGTGGAAATGTATGTGTAGAAAGAAGAAGGCGTAATGACAATATGTGAATATAGAATAAAGTGAAAACTATGCAGGACGGTGATACACAATAAACTATCACAATGTACCCACCTGTACCAGTCCTGATACCATCAGCATGTGAGCAGTGAATCTATAAAGATTACTGTCATTTAAAAAGAAAAATATGATAACTGCAGGGGAATCCATAATTTAATGCAATCTTTCCTAGCAAATAAAACCACTGCAGCAGTTAGAGTAAAAGCAGTCATAAAATAGGCATATCAGGAAAATGTAGCATATTTGCAGGCTGCAATCTTAACATTGTAAAAACAACAGCATTCATCCCCTAGGTGAGTCAGCCCTTCCTAGCCAATACATTGACACAATGGAATAACTGCATGACTACACTGAGCCAATGAATGATTTAGAATAAATTCATCAATTGTACTTTATTCTTTATCTTAAAGGGGTATAAGCATCAATGTTGATCTCATTTGCATGACTGATTAGCAAGGATTTTTCTTTAGTTTTTCCATACAACATGGAGCACCTTGCAGCTTTGGTTATAGATGGCCATTAATGTTGCTATCTGCTAACTGAGATACAATGACCCCAGAAAGATGACTTTTTATAAGCCCTTTATTGACATGTGCAAGTTTCGTTGTTATATGTGTTTTGGCCATATACTAGATTGGAAATGGGAATATACAACAGATATAAATATGGGAATCAAGCAGAAGGTAGTACACAACATGAGTCAATAAAGAATAAGCAGGATGGAGACGGGCAGGGGCCCATAACACAACAACGGTACATGACTCCAAATAAAAATATGTTTAGAAAGTGCCAACCCCACTGATAGAATTTATAGTCTAATGATAGAAGTAATGCTTTCAGGCAAATGGGACTCAGGATAACCAAAAAAAGAATGCTATACCTCAATAGATATGATTTCCTGACTTTTCACCAATATTCTCCAGACCAGTACATTAGCAAAGCTTGCTACAGAAGCAGGGGTAGTATAGTTTTCTGAGAGACAAATTTCAGGGAAAACGAAATTATGATAACAAGAATAGAGAAACGTACCTGGATGGATTTGAATGTCTGATATCCCCTAGAGCAGCACCTTACAAGGGAAGCCACTAATGAACTTATGATGAAATTGACAGAAAACAAACATTTCAAAAGAATGTTAAAGCATTGTTGAAACCTGAAAATGATGGTTGTAAACAACATATAACCATCGGGATTTCAATCCCCCCCTTAGTGTATTGACAGTGTGAGTGTACACATCACTACAAAACTGTTAGATATACACACACACACTGTGTTTACCCGTATTTTATATATACACTTGAAATTAATAATGCATGATACAGATCATCTTTAAGATGGCTAGAAGGTAGACTTCAATGGACTTGAGTCTCTGCTTGCCTAACTTATGTTCTTTAGACCAGCATGTACCATAGAAAAATTGATAATGAAGTTATCAGAAAACAAAACAGTTCAAGGAAATGTTAGAACAGTGCTGAATACTGAAAAAATGACCATTGCTAAACAACATACAACCATTGGGGATCAAAATCCTCCCACTAGAATACTAACAATGAACACCACTTCATGACTGCAATGAACCATGCCAGCTGTTCCAGTGAAATTATTAACTTCTCAAGTCAGTATTGCTTGGTGATGAGCAGCAATTGTCAGCTTAGTTCTAAGATGACTGCCAAGATCTTAGAGTGTACAGAGGATTTTTCTCTATTTTTATCATAGGGCAAGAAGTCTTTTTTTTTTGTGTTTATGTATATAGGCATCTAAATGTTCTCTGCCAACTGTCATGGCAATGGATGACCACAGAAAAGATGATTTTTGTTCTTTTGTACTTTTGTTCTTTCATAAGCCCTTTTCTAGAATTTGTGTGGTGTGAGAATTTCTATCTGATATAATTAAAGTTTGTGAAGAGTAGAGAGAGGGGTATGGAGGGGACAGATAACAAGGCAGTAATCTGAGGGGACAACACAACATAAAGACTGAGCAGGTTGGAGGAGGGAGAAGAAGGCAGCTGTAGAGTAATGGATGGCCAAAAGCAAACTGGAACAGAAAGGATTTATTGCCAAAACACATAGTAAAATGTTACAAGTTAAGCGCTTTCATTCATTTTCAGTAAGGGACTTCATCAGAACAACTCAATCAATTACAAGTTGAATTTGAAACTTCTGGCAGCATCACATGTCTAAACTCTAAAATATTAGTGGTTCCTTCTTTCTTAGTATGAGGTAGATTTAAAATACTAAAGATACTCAAAACAGTAACTCCTTGATTTGATGCAATATTTAAATACAGGATAGTGTTAACATATCATTTAGACTTGGAGGTGAATCAGCATTAAAACATAATTGCCACCGTAAACACATAATATTCATACCTCAAAGTACTCCTCCCATGCTCCACACCTAGGATTAGTCTCTATCTGGTCAAGTATAGTGAGCAAAACTGACTGCTCAGGGAAGACTATAATATGTTTGGCAAGTGTGTTGTTAACATGCCCCTTTACTATATCCAAACTGTAATAATAAATTCTCTCTCGAAAAGAGTGTTTTGTTTTTCCTATATCTTTCTACATTGCCCAATATACACAGTTCCTTTACTGCCACGGTTAAGATAAAACTTTCTTTTAACAGTTCAAAAGTTGAACACATTACTCTTACTGCCTTCTAAAATATAGGGACTTTGGAAACTTTGGAAACACATATTGCATCTCTAAGTGCCTAACTTAGTCTTATTTACAAAAATATCAGTTTTATGGAACTCCAACATTTTTTACTATCAATACCTCTTCTAAAAATCATTCTGGGGGAACTACCCACAATGTTACTAAATCCATTAGAATATGTAAATATGTCCCATTTCTTACTAATAGTATCACTAAAGTTGTTACTGTCCAAACTAAACATTGTACACATAGCCCTAGTTGTAAAAGTAATTTTCTGCAAGTTATTTATTTTGTTTCCTAATAGCAGAACATATGCAACTTTGGTTCATTGCTACCTCGACCAGTTCTGTCAAGTAGCCCCTTCTATGAAGAACAGCCTTTAGCACCTGAATTTCATGTAAGAATGTTTCATCCTTAGATATTATCCCTGCAAGTCACACCATTTAACCTTTAACCAAGGATTTTTTCTGAAAATGAAGGTGACAATTTGTGAAGGGCAAGAACAAATTTGAATAAGTAGGTTTTCTGTGGAAAATGGATGTAAACATGCTGTGAACAATTCTTGTACAGCTTAACATCTAAGTATATTAAATCACTGTATGGAAAATTGTAGAAGTATTAATATAATGCATAAAACTAAAAAGTTTATCTAACAAATTAATCCAAAAAAATTATGCCATCTAAAAATTGAAACCATAAATTCCATCAACTACTAAATTGTGATTTAAATACAAAATTCTTCTCCCAATAAACCATGACCAGATTAGCATAATCAGGGGTGCAAGGCAAACCCATTGCAACATCTTTTTTTTTTTTTTTTTTGCTGGAACAAATTCACCTTCAAAAAATATAAAATTATTGTGCAAAACCAAATCCATTAACTGCACCAAAGGATGAATCACCTTAGAGCTTAAAACAGGAATACCTCGTAATATATCTGAAAAACATTTTAAACCAAGCCTATGAGGAAAAAGAGAGACTAAATCCTTCATGCCTGTTGTGACAAAACTAAATTATCCTGATACAAACCAGACGTAATATGAGAAAGAAAATCCCAAGAGTCTTTTAAAAGATATGGAAAGTAATTGACTACTTGTTTTAGTTTGGAAACAATATATCTAACTATAGAATAAGTTTTAGATTCAGCCATATCGACAATTGGTCTAAAAGAGCAGTTTTCCAAATCCTCATATAACTTCTGAATACCAAAAATGCTAGGTACAAAAGTTTTTTGTATTACAATAAATATGTAATTTCATCCATTTATTTGCCCTTCCATAAGCATATCATATAACAAAGTGTCAGTTCTATCATATGCTGTATTCAGTTAATTTAATGACATTATGTTGTAGGTGTTGTCACCACTAAGGGTGATCTGCATTTTAGATAAATAGTGAGTTTGGTCCATTACAACAACACCCCAAATCCTTGTCTGATTTCATAACTCGTACGTTCCTGTTTTTACATAATTCAGGTAATAACTGGACTTGATCTCATGTCAAGTTGTATCCTTGCCTAACATGTGCCCTCTGAAAATACTTCCTAATGTCACTTGAACATTTGGTTCATAGATTAGTACTAGGCTAACTGCCCTTACAAGCCATTTTAAGCCTTGCCAATTACCTTTGAGGATCCAACCCTGCACCTTGTGTTTGTAAGGCAAACACCTTAACCATTAGGCCACCCTCCCAATCCTTAATCTTCAGATGCATGTGTACATTTATTGCAAGATACAATTTTAGAGCACCACAGCAAGTTAGTGCAGGCCATACAGGTATTACAATGGTCCGAGTAGTGTGAGACAGGGAAAACGGTCCAAGCAAACAGCTTTTGTGTTTGCAGAGAGTTTATTGCAGAAGGGAGAACTGCTTGAGTTTTGGGGGGAGGGGGGACAGGGTATAACAGGCAATTGATTAGGTACACCTGGGAACCATCTCCCCTAAGGTCTGGAAATAGAACTAATGTTTGCAACCATCTATTACTAAGATTATAACATGTTTTTGGTCTGTTGTAGTAGCCATTCTTGTCCAAGGGAGACTGACTGATGGTTCTGAACACAGAATGAAGGTGATTCTAAGTGACAAGGGAAAATAATTGTTCAAGAAGAAGATCGGCTTGTTGAAATGAGATTAATCAGGAAAGCTGGTGGAAGAACCAGTACTTTGGGGAAAATAGCAATCAAGTTTCATCAAAAGCACCAGCTGCAGTGGCACCCATTGATGGGGGTGGGGAGGCACCAACAGTGGTCATGGTGTGGTCAATGCAAGCGGAAAACAAAAGTCCCAAAATGTTTCCTGAACAAGAGTCAGACAAAGTGCTGAAGATAGTAAGCACATGAGAAGGGCACATAAGCAGGAGCAATGGGAAAGGCAGAGAAGAAAGCATGGCTTTCTAAGTGTAAGAGGTTAGGTCAGGACAATATGGAGTGTGTAAGGCAGTTGGGAACATTACAAATGAACAGCAAAGAGACAAGGGGAGGGAGAAGCAGTCAGGCACAACAACAGGAAGTCAAACAGGACAGAAACTGAGCAGCTCTGCCACTTGTCTGCAACCCAGAAACACATTCCATGACTGTTGGTATAGTTTTGAAAAAAATCAGTAAACATTTGTTTAATTATGGCATATACTAGGGGGAGATTATAGCAGACACCTCTGGAGAAAATCCATCTAGTACAATTTACAAATAAGAAGGGTTGAATGTATTCCTATACCTCCTTTTCACTGGTGAACATTTTGGACTTACTAAAGAAACTGGACTTTGCCAAAGTTACAGAGAATGATAATCATAAAACACTGCCTGCCCTTAAAACTAATTTCTGATGAACGCCAAATTGTTTCAGACTACAAATCTGCCATAATTAAACTGATTTTCAATGACAGAAGTTCCAAGGGATAATACACGAAACCACAGACCAGTAGGTTTATTGTGTAGTTCATGCAATGTCATGAAAATGAGATTTTTAAAGACTGTATTAGAGCAGTGGTCTCTAACCACCGGGTAGTGGATCAGTTGATACCGAGCCACTAGGCATGGTGTAAAACGAAAAAATGAATGTGCGTATGTAGATGTATGAATGTGTTTATGTGTCTGTCTGCATGTGTGAGGGAATGTGTGCATGAAAGAAGAATGCATGCGTGTGTGAAAGAAGAGGAAGAAGACAGCGTGTGTATGAGACAGAGTGAGCAGTGAGATTAATCGAGCTGTTATTTTACACCTGCTAAGCAGCACTTTTGCTGTTTAGCCAGTGTAAAATAAAAGTCAAGGAAAACGAAAAAAGTGTGTGTGTGTGTGTGTGTGTGTGTGTGTGTGTGTGTAGGTTTCTGTCTGCGTGTGTGAGTGAATGAGTGCATGAAAACAGAAGAGGCTGTGTGTATGTGAGAAAATGAGACAGAATGAGTGAGAGCGATCTTTTGTGAGTAAATGCATGCATGAAAGCTGAATATTGGGTTGAAGGATGGGGGACTAAATGTGCTTTTTTTTCTTTAGCACTGAAGTTGAAATACTAGGAAGGTTTTGACCTTTCTAAACAATAATGCCTGGTTTAATTGCCTAGTGTTTAACTTCAGATCTATCAAAACATTGGCAATCTCAGATCTCCTGGCTGGTAGAAAGGTAAATCTTTTTCCAGCTAGTGTACATATTCAATACCCAAATTCAGTTCACTAAAATTATAAATCTTAAAGTCTTCATGCTCATTTTGAAAAATCAAATCAGAATAGTAGTTTAAAATGAAGAAATAGGCAGCTAATCACAACATCACTCTGTAAATCTGGCTGAATGTATGTGTGGGAGGATGGCATAATAATTATGGTGTTTACCTTGGAGACACAAGGTGCAGGGTTTGATCCCTAGTAATAATCTATTTTAAAGACTCCCTTTAAAATAAAAAAAAATGTTTAATTTACTTTCTCTTGAAAGTGATTTCTTATAACTCATTTTCATGCTTATTTCATTTTTTTGTATTATTCCACTTCAAGTGTTTTATGTTTTTTGTAAGGGAAGCCTTCATTGTTGTAAATTGTTTTTTTTTATTTTTTATTTTATTCTTTGCTACAGGAAGTGTTTTTAGAGAAGTATGATATCATTTTCTGGTTCTAGAAACTATAAAAGGAAGTTGTTCATCTTGTTTTAGTTGAATCTGAAGAACTCCTATTCAACAGAATTAAAGCGCTAATTCCAAATTCTAAGTGAGAATTAAACTGTTTTTTTTTTAATTTTAAAAGGAGTCTTTATCATCTTTTGAAGCATTCAGCCAGATTTGCAGAGTGACGTTGTGATCATTTTGAAAAACCCTTAATGTTAGTTGTTCCAGTCCCCCCCATAGGCCCCTTTCTTCTTCCCCATATTGGTGGTGTTGGTTCGGTTGTATGCCAATTGGTCCCAATTTGAGGGATGTTGATCATTGTTTACAGACTGAGACTGCTTCTTGAGGCTCTCTGATGTTCGCAATGGTGGAAAATCTAAAGGGGCTGAATAAGATCCCTCAGGATTCTGCTCTATGTATTCAAAATTATTGTCTTCAACAATTGGCTTAGTTTCTGGTGCCTTTTCAAGGGATCCAGTATCTTTCTGCCTGGGATGATATGGTTGACAGGCCTCGATGCTTTGCCAGAGATGGCCTCCATCTGTCACCCCTGGGGTTCTGGATCTTGGCCAAGGCTCTTGCCTCCCCCATTCTGCCTTTTCAGGCAATGTCCCAAAGACAATTCTTCCAACATAAAAGATCTGTCAAAAAGCAAACTGAAGGTCAAGCTGTTCAATGCTAGGAGCCTTAACCTGAAAATGCACTCACTGGAGTCTCTGCTAGCACTGGAAGATGCCGATGTCTGTGCAGTCACAGAAAGTTGGTTCAGGACTGTGGAGAGCACCCCTGCCTAACAAGGCTATACCTCATTCCACACTTTCTGATCACTAAATGAGGTCAGAAAGACTAAGGGTGGTGGAGTCTCTATCTTCATTAAGGACAGGCACACCTCCAGACTGGTTTACCAGCATGCTGCACTGGAATTACTCCAGGTGCAATTGACAGTTGGTAGACACCCATCCAAGTTGTAGCCAGCTATAGACCCCCTCCATGACTCAAGACACCCACTCTTCCTACCTGGACCTACTCGACTCCGTCAATGTACCCCCTAACACCCTCATCCTTGGTGACTTCGACTACCCCACCATAAACTGGGTGAACTATTCCTGCACTAATGCACTCACCCAATGATTCTTTGACTTCATCAGTTCTAATGCACTAGACCAGCTGGTCTCATCCCTCACTAGGGGAGATAACATACTGGACTTGGTTCTCACCAACATGGACGGCCGCTGCATCACTCCCATAGTATGTTCTTTCCTGGTGAAATCAGATCATTGCTTTGTCTCATTCTAAGTTTCTATGCCACCCAACCTCTCTCCAGCCATAACCAGGCTAAAAAACTTCTCAAAGCTGACTACAACCTCCTAAGGGAGGGTATTAGTATCTTCACACCACCACCACCCCTCAGAGGATGCAGACAACTATGCTGAACAGTATGTCAGTGCAGTATACAAGCACCTGTACAACTAACTGCATGGACACAGCCATACCCAACAGAACTAAAACCTGTTCCTCAAGGAAATGCAAACCTGTCTGGTGGACATCCTCTATCAACAGGCTTTACAACAAAAGGAAGAAACTGTTGTCCAAGGGTAAAAAGGAACAAATTCCAAATCAGAAAAACTCCGTCCTCCACCTCAACAAGCAAATTAGATCACTAGTGAAAACCTCCAAAGGCAATTATGAGTTGAAACTAGCCTCCGAAACAAAGGGAAACCACAAGTCCTTCTTCAGTTACATAAGGAACCTCCATGGCAAAGCCCAAGTTTGTTCTGAATTAGTAATTAATGGTATCACTTACACTGACCCTGCTGACTTAGCCAACCTGCTACCTGATAGGTTCAGTGCAAACTTCACCCCCTTATTGCCCCCCCAAAGGCCCAGTTGACATCCCCAATACTTGTCCCCCAGCTCACATCTCCGTAGATCAAGTGTTAAAGGCCCTACCCAAGACAAAGAACACAGCTTCCATGGGACCTGATAGTATCCCAGGCTGTATTCTGCACCAACTCCAGCAAGAACTAGCCTTACCATTGAGCACCCTATTCAACCACAACCTAATTACAGGCTTCATTCCAGCAGAGTGGCAAACCCCCATTATCATCCCCATACACAAAGGTGATACCACTACTGACCCGGGAATCTATTAGCTTGACAAGTCTGATCTGTAAAGCCATGGAGCATATAGGCAATCTCCAACCATTTGACCTCACCCAATTCAGATTCATCAGGGGCAGATCTTGCCTACTGAACCTGGTTGACTTCTTTGAGACTGTCACCAAGGCCCTGGATGAGGAAAGTCAGTACATACAGCTTACCTTGACCTGTCCAAGGCCTTTGACACAACCCCCCACTTGGGCATCATCGAAAAGCTAACACAACTTGGTGTTAATCCCTCTCTCTTCAGATGGGTGACCAACTGGCTTAGAGATATGACCCACAAGGTTAAAATAGGTGCCACCACCTCTGACAGCAGACTTGTCACTAGTGGTGTTCCCCAGGGATCTGTCCTGGGACCCCTACTGTTTGGCATCTACTTCTCAGAGGTCCAGGCAAAGACAAAGGGGCTTTGGATGACCATGTTTGTGAATGACTGTCATTTGGGTGCTGTCACTGACTCCCCAAATGATGTTAACATACTGCAAGAGGGTCTCACAGCTACAAATAACTGGTGCCAAAGTCATGGCTTTAAGTTAAATGCAAAAAATGTATTATCATACCATTCAGCAAAAACACGGCCCCTACTGACAATCACATCAACAGCAACCCCTAAGCACACAACCTGTGGTGAGAGACCTGGCTACTCAGGTTGACAAAAATCTCACATTCGACCATCATGTGGCGGCAATGGTCAGAAAAGCCTTTTACTTGGGTCATCTCATAAGTAAAGGCATTGCATCCAGAAAAAAGGAGGATATTACCTCTCTGTACTTCTCCCTTGCTAGACCTATAATTGAGTATAATGCCCCATTTGGTATGTACCTCTCCAAACACCTGCACCAACTGAAAAGACCACAGAAATATCTCACAAAGAGAATCCATGGCCTGCAACACCAGTCCTATGTGGACAGGCTGAACTCACTGTCACTCGACTCGGTATCATACAGATTACTCAGAGGTGATCTGTGTCTCACCTACAAGACAATATCAGACTCTGCCCTACTAGAGATGCTCCATATCTGTAAATCTAACTCTTCGCGCATTACCCTCTCGATAGGCCTAAATCTAATATGTGACATCAACAAAACCTGCTGGAGGGACAAGTTTGTCTACCAGAGGCTGCCTCGTCTCTGGAATAGACTTCCCATACATGTCAAACAGAGTACCTCACTGACCCTCTTCAAGCGCAGCCTTGATGAGTGGATGGGAACCCAGAAATTTTTCCCAGGGTTTCCACCTTTGTCCCTCACTGACATGGGCGACAGATGCTGACTGAGGTTTCTTTTTGGGGGATAAACTCTTGGCTAGACTTGTAAGGGCTCCAGTGTCATTAGCCTAGTAATCTTCTATGATGCTATGATCTACAGGGCCACTAATACCTTGGTTACTATACTATATATCTGTTTGATTATGTGAAAGTAAAAGTGGGGATGCTTTATTACATTTGTAATAAATACTGTCCCTTACCATTTTCTTTCCTTTTCTAGTTTTAATCTGACGTACTAGAAAATCAGCTTTATCAAATATATATTTTTATTTAACATGACTGACCTTAACAGATCCTTAGTAATGCCCCCTAATCCTATGCCCCTACTACATCTAGATTTATTCTAGGCACTAACCCCTCCCAATAACCAGCAATCAATCAGAACAGTACTAGGAACTTATCTCCTCTACCACCTACAGTATCCCACCCACTTCCAATCTAACTGCTCATCTGACACAGTCATGCTACTACCTAACATGCTTACGCTCCTTACCTGCACAGCTTACATCCTACCAAGATTCCATAATAGACCCTCCCAACCACTATCACTGCACCTTTACTCTCACTTCTATCCATCATCCACCTACTAATTACACTTGTCATACCATCACAATCTCCCAATACGCCTATCATACTACCAGTCACCTGTTACATTCAAACAAAAAATATCCCTAAACTATGACAGGTTAATTACCAGATTTATAAAACTTATGTTTACTGTCCTATCTAAATTAGCCCTCAGTGGTGAGATCCACCCTAATCCTGGTCCTACAATTAACAACTCCTCACCTAAAAATCTGCCCAGTAGCTGCTCCTTCTCATAACTAATCCAACATAAAGACATCTGATCTCCTCTTCATGTGTCTAAATATCAGAAGTATAACTAATAAAACCCATGACCTAAATGCCAACATAGCTTTATACTCTTCTGATATTCTTATCCCGACCAAAGCCTGGCTCAAACCTCACATCAGAAGTGAGGAAATACTCGCAACAGGTTATAACATTCTTCAAGTAGATAGACTATCTAAGAAACGGGGTGGTGTGGCTCTAATGTTTAAACACCACCTCAACATCCCAGATCCTTAACACATCTGCCCCCCACATTGCAAATGAAGAAATCCTATATGCCAACTTCAAACTAAACCCAAATAAAACAATCAACATCATAGGATGTTACTTCTCACCTGGCCAAAACATCCCACCCCTGGAAAACCTACTGAAATGGGTAACTATTTCCTACCCCAGGAAACCATAATCCTAGGTGATTTTAATATCAGCTGGCTATCTTGTAGTAACAATCATCCAGCCCACCACCTAAACATTCATGGTTTCTTCCAACTAATTCAGTCACCTACCCGGATAAATAAAAACTCTAACAAACATACTACTCTTGACTGGATATTAGTTAATAAAGACCCTCACTCATACTTATCTGGCTGTCTACCAGACAGCATGAGTGACCACACTCCAACATTCCTTTTGAGACACCACTTAAATTGCTCTAAACCCGTCATCTATAGGCAAATCCAAAATAGGGTAAACTTTAACCCTCTGTCCTTTATCTCATCCCTTCAAAAATGTGATTGGACAACAGTAAAATACCACAATCTGGATGAAGCCGTCCACTTTTTCAATAGCACCTCCTAAGCATCCTAAACACACATGCCCCCATGAGAAATGCCAGACTCAATATCAGTACTCCCCTTGGCTACAAAAAAGCACCAGGGCACTAATGAAAATCAGAGATAGGGCCTGGAAGCACTGATGCTTAACAAAACCCCCTCCTCTAGACGGTCATTTCTAGAGTTGCGCAATAAGGTCAAAAAACAAATAGAAGATAAAACACAATATTATCAGTCTGACCTAAACTCCTGCCATCACAACCCTAAGCAGTTCTGGTCCACAATAAACTCCATTCTCCACCCAGGTAAAGTAGCCCCCCCACCTACCACTCTCCCTTCCTCCAGCAGTATTGCTGACTTATTCAATAAACACTTTACTGAAACCATTCTGTCTTTTGACTAACAACACAACTCTCTACCCACCCTCCCCACATCAAAACCAAATACTCTGCCCACAGTCTTTTCTTTTTCATCGGTACCTACCTCCTATATATAAAAAAAACTTCTATTGAAACTTAAGCCTACAAAACTTGCAGCTGACAATCTCCCCTCTGAATACCTAAAAATAGCAGCAGAAGCCCTAGCTTATCCAGTCTCTATCTGAATTAATCGGTTCTTATCAGAAAGCTATGTCCCCACACTGTGGAAAATATCCCACATCATTCCCCTCCATAAAGGTGGCTGCTCCACTGATCTTTCTAATTACCGCCACATAGCCATCCTTTCTCCACTTTCCAAGATACTTGAGAAATGCATCCATTCTCAAGTCTTAGACTTCCTCTTAGCTAATAACATCCTCTGCAGCACCCAGTATGGCTTCTGGCCATCCCACATCACTATTACCACCTTGCTCTCTTTCACTAACGCTATCACTCATCATAAAAATAATGGCCTGCTCTCCTCTGCTATATTTCTGGATCTATTCAAGGCTTTTGACATGGTCTCACACAAACTACTAATCTCTATTCTCACTAGCCTATCCTTTTCCCAATCAGCTACTGACTGGTTTCACAGCTATCTAACTGGGCGCCAACAATCAGTTGTCTGGCATAATGCCCTATCTCCTCGACTTCCTGTAACACTAATTGTTCCCCAAGGCTCCATCCTTGGTCACCTACTATTCTCACTCTTCACCAATGATCTATTCACAGACACCAAACATGCATATTGTATATAGTATGCAGATGACTCCATCCTCATCTGCTCAGCCCCAACTATACCTGAACTTCACAAGATCACACAGGAAGCCTTTTCATCTGTAGAAAACTGGCTGTCTAATGCCCATTTATTACTCAACCCAAGCAAGACAGGACTCCTTATCTTCCAACCCACTAAATCTAACCCAATTATCCCCCACTTTAATATTCTAGCCAAAGATAATACCGTCATCTCTTCAACAGAACACACCAAACTACTTGGTGTTGAGATTGATAACAATCTCAGATTTGACACTCACATTTCTCTTACCATAAAAATGGTTCACAAAAAAACAGGTGCATTGTACAGAAACAAACAATTCCTCACCAAGACAGCCAGAATTTCTGCTGCTAATTCCTACCTAATCTCCACTTTACTCTACGCCTCTCCTATACTTACTTACCTTAGACAAACAGACCTAAACAAGCTTGAGGCTTGCTATAATAAAATTGCTAAGTTTGCCACTGGTGCATCTTATCGCAGCCACCACTGTATCTCACTTAGAGAACTTCACTGGCTTGAACTCCCTCAACTTCTTCACCTGAATCAACTCTCTCTCACCCACAAGTTAGTAAACTATCCTCCTAAAGTCCCATCCCTTCAAAACCTTCTCCAGCCCTACTGCTCCACTAGACCACTACACTCCAGCAGCAAAAATCTACTGCTAGTGACCAAACCCAAGAACTTAGTGGGAGAAACACTATTCTCCTGCATCATATCCAGATTACGGAACAATCTCCCTTCCTCTATAACCACACTACCTTCTTGCAATCACTTCAAGACTGCACTAAAAACTCACTTAAAATGTCTCTGATTATGCCCATGCACCAATCCTGACTATTAACCCTCCTTATTACCTCCCCTTCCTCTCCCCTCCACTAGCCCCCTGCCTCACACTGTCTGATCATTCCATTCCTTCCACTGCAGGTTCTGGCTCACCCTTTACCCTCCCCTTCCCTCCTCACTTAATCTCTCAGACCTGTTATAGGTTCATAGGTAGGTACTAGGCTATTGGCCCAAGGGCCTAAGTAAGCCTAGCCAACAAAGTTCCCTGGCTCATGCCAACCCAAGAAAGTTAATTTCCTGTGCCCCTGTTGAGCAGAGCCACAGAAATGACCCCCGGGGTGTATTTCCTATTTCCCATCCACTCATCAAGATTTTTCTTGAAGAGTGTTAATGAGGACCTTTGCTTGACATAGATGGGTAGCTTGTTCCAGAGTATGGGAAGTCTCTGGGACAGGAATCTATCCCGCCAGCATGATATCCCTCCAGCATGTCCTGTTTATGTGGTGACAAGGTTTAGGTCCCTAGAGCATGTAGCTCAAAGGGATTGGGATTTCTTTAGGTGTAGCATGTCCAACAGATCTGGGTTTGACATAGCTTTATATGTTAGGCAGGGATCACCTTGGAGTAGGCGATATGCTACAGAGTAAAGCTGAAGTTTTTTTGAGACAGTCAGTGTAGGGCATCTGTTTTAGGCCAATAATCCTCTTTGTGAGGTACTTCTGTGGCCTTTCCAGCTGCTGCAGATGTCTTGTGAGATACATTCCAAAAGGGGCGTTGTATAACTACCTCACTTCATCTCAACTCCAAATACATATCCAGCTGACTTACACCTACCTTCATCTCACTACCATGTATACTACTCACTCAGTCTCCTCTCTTACTCGTCTATTTCCCCTTCCATCCCATTAGCCCTTCTAGCTTGTTCCACCTTCGTGTGGAGCATCGCCTATAGATCTGTTTGAGTTTAGTGCAATATTTGTGTATAAGATTTAGGTATAGGAGTTCAGAACAGTATCTGTTTGAACTTTGTACTATCTGTATATACATCCTACCTTTATTCCTAGCCTCTAGCTAGATATTAGTATATCTGTTCATTACTATGTTTCATATTGTATGTATATCTAATGTTTGCTGCACTATGTATTATTTGCTATTGTATGCATATTCAATTGTTCTTCATGTACTCTGCTGCTCATTTAGGTTCATAGGTTCATAGGTAGGTACTAGGCTATCTGCCCGAGGGCATTTTTAAGCCTAGCCAGAGTGTGTTGGCTTTCGCCGCCCCATTGATTAATTATCTGAGCCTCTGTCAAGCAGAGCCAATGAAGTGATCCCAGGGGTGTATTTTCTGTTACACATCCACTCGTCAAGGCTTCTCTTGAAGAGTGTTAGTGAGGGGGTCTGCCTAATGTAGTTAGGAATTTTGTTCCAAAGCATGGGGAGTCTCTGTGACAAGAATCTATCCCTCCAGCATGTTCTATTTATTGTTGTGGTGAGGTTTAGCTCACTAGAGCGCGTGGCTCGCAATTACTTGGATTTTTTTAGGTGGAGCATGTCCATCAATTCTGAGTTGGACATGGCTTTGTAAGTCAGGCAGAGATCACCTCTGAGTAAGCGATATGCCACTGAGTACAGCTGGAGTTTTTTCAGTCTGGCTGCATGGGACATATGTTTGAGGCCAGTAATCCTCTTGGTGAGGTACTTTTGTGGTCTTTTCAGCTGTTGGATGATGGGTCTGATGAGTGAAGAGTAGAGGGGCGCTATAACCTCTTTATTTCTAGATGTGAACCCCTTAGTAATTAGATGGGCCACATAGAAGGATTTCCTAACTACTTCGGCAATATGATTGTCAAAGGAGAGATTACTATCTACCTGGGTCCCCAGATCTCTTATTATCTCTTCTGTATTAAGGGGGCTGCCACCTATGTGGTAATTCGTGGGTGTTTTGTTTTTCCCAAATGGGATGACTATGCATTTTTTGGCATTTAGTTTGAGGCCATGACTTTGACACCAGGTGTCTGTCTCAGTAAGACCTTTTTGAAGGATGTCCGTGTCAGCCAGAGAGTCAATTATGGCTCCCAGTTTGTACTCATCAGTGAACTTGGTTAGCCATAGTCCTCCTGTGTTTGCCTGTACTTCTGAGAAATACATGCCGAACAGTAGGGGTCCCAGAACCGAGCCTTGAGGGACACCACTTGTGACTGGTTTAGAGTCGGACCTGGAGCCCGCTATTCTTACCATGTGAGTTCTGTCTGTAAGCCAATTGGCAACCCATCTTGTGACGTAGGGGTTTATTTTCAGGCTGGTGAGTTTTTCTATAATACCCGAGTGAGGAATGGTGTCGAACGCCTTGGCGAGATCAAGGTAGGCTGTGTGAACCACCTTTCCCTCGTCTATGGCCTTGGTGACTGTCCATTGCTGTGCATTTATTGTTCTGTGGAGCTTTTCTCCCCACTGAAAAGGGACTTGTGTCCAGTTGGAATTTCCTGGTAAACAAATATAAATAAATAATAGAATTGCCCATCAATGTTATATCCCTTATGAGTTTGTTCCCAGTCTTTTCATTAGTATTGCACCAGCACCTGCATAAGTTCTCGTCTCTGGTGATCAAACAAGGCTAACAACTCTTTGTGTAAATCAAAGTTAGTCTCAAATTCTGTAGGAAAATTCCAGTAATGAAGTCCTTCAGGATCTATGGAACATTTAATACATTCATTAAAGTAAGCATTCTCAGTTTGTAACAAGATAGTGGTGTAATTTCCATTCAAAAGAGTACAACTGGGAATCAAAAGAACCACATGGAGGGTTCACAAACTGTTTGGGGTAAATTGTTCATCTCTGCCAATCCAGCTGATGTTCTGTTATCAGTTAAATAAGAGACATTAGTAGCTGACTTCTGCCTGGGAGTAATCAAATCCATATTTGAAAAAGACACCTGATGAACCACCTTTATGTAGAGGTAGGATATAATTTTTTACTACATTTTAGGGACATACCTTTCTGTGATGGAGCTGTGCCTTAGGATGGAGACTGGGTAAACTAGAGTATCTGCTAAGCTAGGGAATCTGCTGCAAGTTGAATATATTCTGCAGGAAGATACTCTGGGGCAAGTGTAGTTGTCCTTAATTTGAGAAGGTATTTCTTGATGGTGATGTGAAGATGGGTGCAAAATCTAATGTGTTGGGATTATTTATTGACACTGGAAGGGTGGTGTATTACAAGTGGTAGGGTTGTTTAAAAGGGAAGTTACTGTGTTAATAAAATGTGTATTGAATTGACTGACAGTGCTGTCATTACTGAAAGAGGCTGGTTAAGTACTGTGGCCAGCATGTATATGTTTATTAATGGAGGACCAGAAAAGTTTGAGATTGTTTTGCTTGGTGTATTAAATGTTTGTATAATATGTTTTTGTCAAGTTTGGTTGTATGTTTTGGAGGCTAGATTGTGTTTTAATTTGTTTCCAAGTATTCCAAGCGCTCTCTCTTTCTTTCATTATTATTTTATATTTTACTAGTTAGCCAGGGTACATTGTTATAATAACTTTTTTTTCTTAGTGGGGGCATGCTCATTTAAGATGGAGAGAAATGCATCACTAAAGCTTGTGACAGCATCATCTAAAGGCAGAGTATGAAGGTGGTTTCACTTAATGTATCTTAAGCTGGCCAGGAAAGTCACTTTATGGAAAGATGTGAGCTCATGTATTAGATTATAGCAATTGTGTTTCACAGGGGAGTTTAGCTAACTAATTGTACAAATAAGGAGGGGGTCACTTAAGGAGTCAGTGAAGGATCCAGAAGCAATAATATTGTTTGGGGAATTTGTGAGTATGCAGTCAATGGTGGAGCTTTAATTACTGGTTTTATTGTAGTTAGAAAGAGTGGAGATGAGTTGAGTGAAGCCATATAAGTTTATTATATTATTGTTGGAGTCATTAATAATAGTTTGCCTAGCTATAGTTAAATGCATTAGTATTATAGTTTTTTGGTTGATATTTGCTGAAGCCCATGAGAGGATTTCCTCTGTAGTATCTGTGTTTTAACTGGGGCGGGGGCTATGTAGATAGTAATGATGCATAAGATCTTATAGTGATAAAGTTTAAGTGGGGGTTCAAGAATCTTAGCAGTTTTAGCACCAGGGGGTTTTAAGTTGAGTGTGATAGTTGGAGGGTGTTATTATTGATTATTGCTACTCTGCCTGCTTTTTTGTTTGCTCTACACAATCTAAGCACATTGTACTCTGGTAGTAGTATCATCTCATCTTTTACACATTGTTTTAGCCGGATTGCAGTTACAACCATCATGTCAAGGGAGTGGAAAGCAATCCATGGATGGACCTCTGGGAGTTTGTTTCTAACATCCCTGAGGTTAATGCTGTAAAGGTATAGGCTATTTGTTTTAGAGCAAAGGGCTAATGAGCAGGATGTATTTGTGCTAGTAGTTTGGCAAGCATTTTGTGAAGTATGGAGAGGACCTGTGGTAGTTTGGCAGACCTTTTGCGATGGGTGGAGGAGACCTGAGCTTCAATGAATATTTCTATAAAGGTTAAGTGATTGAGGGAGGATGATAAAGGGAAGGTTTTTTAAGTTTAAATTGTTTTTTTTTAATAACAAGTCTGTAGAGAATGAGGTAGTGAAAGGTGTAGTTTTGTTTGAAAAGATGATTAGTGGATAAGCTGATAAGGCTAGGTGTGAAAGGGAAATGACAATGAGTTTGGTTTTGAGTTAAATAATCTGATACTTGAAAGTGGAGCTTTTGGAGTTGTTGATGAAACAATGTTAGGTGTGTGAGTAACACAAGAGGGGGTATGATAAGAAATTGCCAATGAAACATTTTGATAGGTGTAGGCCAGCTGTGGAGAGAGATATAAAGTGTTGGACAATTGTGCTAGATGGGTGCAATTTGGAGAAAAAGGTAGGAGATATGCTCAGGCTCAAGTGACGTGTATGGGGTTGGTGGAGATTGATAAAAGCTGAAGGTTTGAGCAATTTAAGTGATTCAAAAACAATGATGGTCCCTAATTAGCATAATCATTGTGTCCAGAGGGGGTTGAAGGTAGAGAAGTATGTGAGCTGACTGCAGAGGGATGGAGCTTACTCCTGATTGGGTATCATTGTGTCCGAGGAGATTGGTTAAGTATAAGTATGGAGGGACTGATTAGTAAGGGGTAAAAGATGCTGGGGATTAGGATAATGGGATGATAACTGTAAAAATGAGCAGATTTGGTGAGAAGGAGAAGAAAGTATATGAAGGTGATGAAAATATGGAGTGTTCATAAGATATTAGGATCACAGGAGATTACTAGGCTATCGACCAGGAGTTCAGTTTAAGCTTAGCCATTTCATCCCACTGTAATACCATAGAAATGCTATTCAATACCCAAGACTGCATTTAGTGATGGCTGCCTATGTCCAGGAGGGTTGTGGGTGCTATTTCCAGTAAGAATTTATGGTGCCCCATCCACTCGTCTAGATTCCTCTTGAACAGTGTCATAGAAGCTTTCTGTTTTCACATGAATTGGCAGCCTGCTCTAAAGACACGGCAGTCGCTGGGAGATAAATCTGTCCCTCAAGCATGTCCTATTTAAGTCATGAGCCATATTTAGGTCTCTGGAATGCAAAGCCCTACTTCCATTTGATTTACAGATATGCAGTAAGTTCATTAGGTTTTGGTTTGGATTGCTCTGTAGGCCAGGCATAAGTCTCCCCTAAGAAGTCTATATGATAAGGAGTATAGTGACAGGGACTTTAGTTGGTCTGTGTAAGGCACATGCTGGAGGCCCTTGATCTCCTTTGTTAGAAATGTCTGTGGTCTCTCTAATTGCTGCAAGTGCCGAATGGGGAGTTATACTCAACTATGGGCCGGAAAAGTGCAGAGTATGGGGGGGGGGTTATAACTTCTTTTGCTCGGTGCCTTTACTAATCAAGTGTGCTATGCAGAAAGCTCTCCGTACAACAGTAGACACATAGTGGTCGAAGTTAAGGTCACAATCAACTTGTGATCCCAGCTCCCTCACCACTTCATGGTTACTTAGGGTATTGTTGTGATTTGATAGTGTAAAGAGACATTGTTTGTGTCGAAGGGAATGATGATGCATTTCTTTGAATTCAGGTTTGAGACTGTGACTAATACACCAGTCATTGGTCTGCGTGAGACCCCCCTGGAGTATACTAACATCATTTGGGGATTCAATGATTGCACCTAGTTTGCAGTCATCTGTAAACTCTGTCAGGCACAACCCTTTAGTTTTGAACTGAACATCTGAGAAGTATTTATGAAATAGTGGGGGCCCAACACTGACCCCTGTAGCACCCTGCTGGTAACAGATCTGCTGGTTGATGTGGAGTAACCCCCTTTGATAGTGTGTG
Source organism: Protopterus annectens (assembly GCF_019279795.1). Taxonomy (NCBI): domain Eukaryota; kingdom Metazoa; phylum Chordata; order Ceratodontiformes; family Protopteridae; genus Protopterus; species Protopterus annectens. The sequence goes on from NC_056731.1 coordinate 485,086,645, forward strand.
TCTAGTTTGTAAGTCAGTTGGCAAACAATCTTACAACAAAGGGGTTTTCATTCAGTTTGCTAAGTTTATCGGTAATGCCTGAATATGGGATTGTGTCAAAAGCCTTTGCCAAGTCAAGGTACACTGTGTGCACAGATTTGCCCTCATCAATGGCCTTGGTCACACTTTCAAAGAAATCCACCAGATTTAACAGACAGGATCTGCCCTCCACAAAGCCAAATTGGGTAGGATCCAGGGTATGGAGGTCACCTATGTCTTTATTTATGAGCTTCATAATGATACATTCCATGGCCTTACAGATGAGGCTGGTCAGGCTTATGGGTCTGTAATTCCCTGGGTCTGTTGCTAGGCCACCATTGTGGAGAGGAACAACTGCTGCTGCTCTGAATTCTGCAAGAACAAAGCCTGTGGTTAGGCTATGATTGAAAAGGGTACTTAGTGGTGATGCTAGTTTATGTTTTAGCCTGTTTAGAAGACAGCCTGGGATGTCATTTGGTCCCATTGAGGCTGTGTCTTTTGCCTTGCACAGGGCTTTGAGGACCTGGTCTTCAGATATGTAGGGTGGGGGGAAGTTTGGAGGAAGGTTTGTTGTAAGTCAGGAGGGAATAAGGGAGTGAATTTTTGCCAAACCTATCCGCAAGCAGGTTTGCTATCTCTGTGGAGTCAATGTGTGTGTGTGATACCATTGGCCACTAGTTCTGCACATGCTTGGGTCCTACCCCTTTAGGTTATGTACATAGCTGTAAAAGGCCTTATGGTTATCCTTGGCTGTACTTGCTAAGTTTCTCTCAAAGGAGCCCTTGGAGGATTTGACAAGTTGTCTTATTTGCCTGTTGAAGCTGAGGAGGGCACTTATCCATTGTTGGGGCCTTGCCTTTGTTTTCTTGGACAGCAACTTTTTGCATTTATTCTAAACTTTGTTGATCCTGGCTGTCCACCATGGCAGCTTGCTTTTACCTGGGGCCCTGGCTTTGATTCTTTCTGGTACAGCCGAGGTTATACATTTCTGCAAGTGATTGTACAGGGCTTCAGTGTAAGCTTTGGCGTAGTTACCACTTCCAGCTTGGAGTGGGGCTTAGAATGCATTTATACCTTCACTTAGGAGGGTATAGTTTGCCTTGGAGAAGTATTTTAGTCTTATTTCACCCTTTGTGAGTTCTTGTGTTGGTGCCATCTCGAAGGTGACTGATTTGTGGTCAGTTTTAACTAATAAGGGCCTTACAGTTGCAGCAGTGCACTCATTTAACATGTTGGTGAGAACCAGATCTAGTATCTTTGTTCCTGTTGCTGGGGTATGGAAAATTTGTTGCAGGACATTTGAATTAACAAGGTCAAGGAACTTTTGTGCTAGCAAGTTAGGGCTAGTGTAGGTTTCCCAGTTGCTGGTGGGATAATTGAAATTCCCCATAACCAGTGTGTGTTTGGTAAAATTTGGATTGTCTCCAGTTTGGACAAGTAGGCTTTGTGGGCATTGTGACCCATGGAGGAGGATCTATAACTGGCTATGTCTTGAATGGGGGTCTTACCCACCATAACATGGACCTGGAGTAACTCCATGGAGTTGCCCAGTCTAACAAGATGGGAGGTGAATTTATATGTAATATAGATTCAAACCCGTCTGCTATGGTTTCCGCATGTTCATTTTGGGGTCTAAAGGTGTGGAAGGCATTGTAGCCTTGCAAGGCCAAGTACTGTCTGAGGCCTTGAACCAGGTTTCTGTGACTGTACAGACATCTACATCTTCTAGTGATAGAAGTGATTCCAGGGAGTACAGTTTTTGGTTTAAGCTCCTAGCATTTAGCATGACCCTTATTTTGTTCTGATTGGTTAATTTCACGCCAGTAATGTTGTTTTTGAGACCTTACCTAAAAAGACACTATGGGGGAGGCAAGAGCCTTTGCTAGCAGCTGAAAGCCTAGAATTACCAGGTGCAAAACATCTCCTGCAAAGCAGCGAGGTTTGTCGACCATGGCTTCCCAGGCTGACAGGAACTGGATCCCCTTTCAATGACACCAAAAACTGAGCTAATTATTGAAATCAATCATTTTTTGTTTATACCGTGGCATCATTCTAGGTAAAGGTAGTACACTGCTCAAGGCTAGGGACATACCTGCCTGGGACACAGAGAGCATAACCATGTGTCTCTTCATATAGTAAGGTATATCTCAATTCATTCACACCAACATGAACTATAACAGAATCATAACAGTACTTGTTGCTGAGAGACATGGGTGAGTTGAGGAATCCTGGCACCAGACAGACAGCTAATCATGACTTTCTTTTTGTCCAGCCTGGTGAGTGGGACATCTGTGTGTCTCACTACTGAGTCTCCAGTGACAAGAAAACTTGTTTTTTGAGTGTTACACCTTACGGGCTTGGTGGGTGATACACTGGTGTTGCTATGTGTCATGAGAGCTGCGGGACTGTGTTAGCTGTAGCAGTCTTGTGTTTTGAAGGTTTCTAGGTTTTCAGTAAGTTTTTTGAGAGAATCTTCGCATATGTGGCTTTACGTGTTTGATGAATACTATGTATATGAGTAGTGGTACTATGTGTGTATGTAGTGGTGGGTGAGTTGAGAACCTTCTCAGTGTTACTGTTTTTAGTGAGATAGAGCATAGATTCTAGATTCTTGGTGTAAATACATCTCTTGTACTCTGTACTAGAGTGTTATTAGTAGAGGCTTGTCTGTGTACATGTAGCAGTTGCTACATTGTCTCAAGAGACCCAAGTCAACAAGGTGTCAGGAGAAAGAAGGGTAGTCCAACTGTCCATAACACTAGGTTGAAGACTGTTGTCACTAGGGGTGGCTTTTCAAAATTGATCACAGAGGAGCTCAGTGAATTGATATTTCTATGTGGGTTTTAGGAAAATTTGTTGAATTTAACAGTCTGACTTTTGAGCACAATTGCAGGCAGTGAGCGGTGCTGTGCGGCACACAAACAAGCAGAAACCTGCTCAAATGCAGGGCCTACGTACCAGAGGTTAAAACTTGAAAATACTCTAATAAGATTGAAAAGGACCAATGAGTATGTTTATTGCAAGCCCTAGACCAGCCTCCTTTTACCAAACAGGTCCCAATCAGCACAATTCTCTCACAAAAGTGCAGATAGGCCCCTTCCAGTCCAAGATGGCCTGGAAAACATGCTCAACAAACAAACCACTACAAACTGCTACAGAAGCAGCAAGCCTGTGTCTGGACTATGCTACAGTTACTAGCTACTCTAGTTTCAGTGAGAAACACTAGAGAATGTTTAACACAGCAGAAAAATAGCAGTGAGACACTAAAAAAGCATGTAAAACAGCAGAAAACCAGCCAGGAGGCTCTAAAGAATGTTTTAAACAGTTAACAGATCAGTTATTTAAACATTCGATTTTACAGGCACAGTAAAGCAGACAATTACAGTACAACAGCGTAACCTAGTACACAGTAAATAAATACAGTATAAAAGTAGGCGGCAGGCAATAAAAAGTGCAGTAAATAGTATAAATAAGCAAAAAAACACACGACTCATGGCTTTTTTGGAAGCTGATAAGCCTCTATTCATCTGGTATCTCAGCTCAAAGTTATGGCCAGTGGCCACCTCATTTCAGCTTGGTACAAGCAAGCAATGGTCAATACTATCTGATAAGTAGCACAGTGGGAATAAATAGTTCTGCAGGTATGAGAGGAAAATGATTCAGATGGGCATCAGTGTTCTTTAGCTCACACACACAGATTTAAATTTCAAAATATATATATTTTAGATATTATCAGAGTCTTTAGGGCACAAGTATTTCCTTTCATAGGCAAACCAAGAGCTGCATATCCAGCTGAGTGACTTATTCACTCAATAGACCAGTTGAAACCAAATACTTAAACAGGCTCAAACTCAGTATTACAGGCTAAAGGTTTTTAGAAAACTCAGCCTTAATCATCCATACTAAATGCTGAGAAGTTATAATTGCTTCCAGTGACAAGAATGCACACCCTAGCAGCATATGGAAATAAAATCATACCTGACCTCTGTGTTACCGCAGAGATGTAAGTCTCAGAAAGTAGAAATACCTTCAAGATAACTATTTATTTATTTTTACATTTGTTAACAGGAAAGTGCGACTGGATACAGGTCCATTTTCAGCGGAGGCCCGGGGAGAAAAGCTCCAGGTGTACATTACTACATTACTAATTACTAGTATGTTTACAGTGAAAAAGTATTACAGTGAAATTACAAAAATGGAAATTTTAAAATATGTATAGATAGGGATAATTTCAAGTCACATATTCATTTTAACAACATATATAGGCATGTACAACTTTAAGTCACGTACACACAGGATAGGTTGCTAGTCAGTTGTCTAAGATAGAAAATAGTGAAATATTTATTTCTCATTCTTTCCATAGGAGAGAGTTTTACAAAATTGTAAGTGGTTAGTGGCTCACTGTTGTAACGTTGTGAGGTTTCACATTTACAGATTCTGTCAGTTTGCGGTTAGTCAGGGTTAGTGCAGGGACAAAGCCAATGCATTTTCAGGTATTTTTTAAGAGATGTTTTGAATTGGGGTAAGGAGGGGTCATTGGTGAGTTCCGCAGGAAGAAGGTTCCATTTTTTCCGTCAGAGTTACAGAATAGTGATGTACTTGCTGAATTGTTGGTTCTAACAGCCTGCACTAGCACTTTGTTGGAAGAGTGAAGAGTCTTTAGATTACTGTAGGAGGTGATAATGTTTTTCCGTACAGGTGTACTGTTTTGGTTGTGGAGAATTTTATGTATAGCTAACTAAATAAAAATAACATGTATATGGTTTAATTTCTGCTTGTACTCTTAGGAAATGCAACTTGCTAGCTGTTCCTTGCAAGAGCATGCCTGAATAAGCTAGTACTGATTCTAATTAAATAGTCATCTAAAGAACAGTAAAAGGAAAGGAAAAAACACTGGCTGAAAGGGACCACACTTTTGTTGTATTGTACACTACTTCAGAGCTCACAGTGAGATCGTAGGCATGTCTAATGTCTGATTAAACCCCTTAGCAGTTAGCTAACAAAGAACATCGTAGGATGAGTATAAAACTTCCAGCATGGATACCACCATATGTGTTATGCTATATCTAATAGCTAGCTCCTATATTTCTGCATTGCTGCTGAGAATTATAATTCACCATTATCACCTGATGGTGATGAAGAGTTTGCACCAACATGGTCTTGTTATTTTACTTGCTGCATTTCAAAACACTTTGTCTTTAAACTCAAATACTATCAAATAAAACCTACAGCAGCAATAGTTTACTATAATCAACAGATATATCTTAAATAGCAAACTCTCCACAAAAAAAAACAGTGGCCAAAACACTAACATTTTACTACAGTGAAATAAACATCATTATAAAAGGTTTACTCTATTTCCATACATACTGATATCAAAAATGTAACAGACAACACACACACACACACACACACACACACACACACACACACACACACACACACACACACACACACACACACACACACACACTATTTGCATTCGAGTCAGCACACTGTAAAGTTGAAAAAAATAAAAGATCATGGTTCCTTAAAGTAAGACAGCAGACAGGAAGTACCATAATAGTATCAAACACTTAGCACTGAGCAATAATGTTTTTAAAAACAAAATCGACTCGTAGATAATCCAGAACCTGCAAATTTTACATATCAGCAAACAAACATTCATTTCTTTACTAACATATCAGAAAGAATACAGTAAATAAACCAACTGATAACTCAGAAAACTTTGCAGGAGTTATTTCCTTTTCAAATGCTCAAAGCATTTCTTACTGAAAGATGAGATTTTTGCCAGATAAACTATGCCCTCACAAAAAAGACTTATTTTCATTTTATTACAAATACAGAGTCACATGTGTTTGTTTATATTGTCTTATATCAAGAGGCCAGTGAGACAGAGTATAATAATTTTATGCAACTTTTAGAGGCTGGTAGAAAATATTTTGTCTCCTAAAATATTACATTTACCATTTTTCATATTTTCACCCCACATGAGATAACTGTCCATATCAGGCCTATCCTGTGAAAAGTAAGGTACTGGTAACCTTACTCATTCGGCATACAGGAAAATACAATCACTTTATAAAGACACACAGCAAATTATAACTTACTACATTGCGCAGTAAGGTAGACATAAGGTACTGCTCTGTTACCTTAAACAATGTATAGGATTGAATGTACTGTGAAATTTTAGTGTTTAACCCTGAGTTTTGATAAATATGTCGGGCTTTGCCTGCAATGCTCTATAGCAGGGGTGTCCAAGCTTTTGGCTTGCTAGGGCCGCATTGATTGAACAGAAATTCTCTTGGGGCCGCATATAAAATATATCATATAGTTAACTCTTTCGCTGCCGCGGGCGACCAAAGTCGACCTCCTGGCTGTGCGTTCGAACAATGAATAAATGTAATAAATGCCTAATATTTGCCTTAAAATTCTAATTCTCATTCTAATTCTAATTCCTTAATCTAACAGTTAACTCTAATATCTTAGTTAACATATATATATAAATATATATATATATATATATATATATATATATAATTTTTTTTTTTTTTACAAATAAACAGATATTCACTACAGCACTAGCATTTCTCACGGGGAAAAGCAGTCCAGCTATGTAAAATGTCAACATTAGCAGCCCTACAATACTATAATACACAAAAATAAGCCAACAAATTTGCAAAAAAGTAAAGAATTCACATTGCTGACTTAATAAACCAATTCTAAATAAGCTACAAGAGGGTCTCACCCAAACAAATGACTGGTGCCAGAAACATGGCCTCAAGCTAAATGCCAAAAATGCATCATCATCCCCTTTGGGGAGAGTGATGTCCTCACAAATTATCACATTAATAACAATGTTGTAAGCATGCAATCAGTTGTGAGGTGCTTGGACACCCAGGTTGATAGAAACCTAACTTTTGACCACCATGATATCTCCATTGTACCGTAAGCTTTTTACATGGCCCACCTCATTAGTAAGGGTATTTCATCCAGGGACAAGGTGGTCATAACATCTCTGTATTCTTCCTTTATAAGAGCCATTACTGAGTGCAAAGCCCCTTTTGGCATGTGCCTCAGCAAAACACCCTGCCAAAACAAAGACTACAACCATTTCTGACAAAAAAGGTCAAAGGACTAAGTTCACTTAGTTATCCAAACAAACTAAAAAGCTTCTTGCTCTCCTCTGCCTCTCACTGGCTCCTATACATTTCATCTCTGGCTTGCTTTCCAGGCTAAGAAAGATCCTGCCTTAAGAGACTTCCTCCACCTCAGAAATACTGGATATACTTAAAACGCTCACTACAAAGATCACAGCCTTCACTGCAACATAAACAAGCCACTCTGTATGTACAGGTTCTTGATACAAAAACTTCAACTTCTGTAAAAAGTTCTTCTCATTATCAAACAATGTAGTTCAGCAACACGACAAATGAATGGATAGCCATAATAGTTCTCCTTGAGTAAGTAGCATAGCCTTCATCAAACCAGATGGAAAATCCACATACTAAACTTTCCTAACTGGATGGCTAAGATCTAATATTGGTTACTCAAGTCTACTTGCCCAAGAAGAGGGGCCTATTTAACTAAGAATTCCATTTGCAAAAATATATTCAGTATACATATTAAATCCCTCTCTCTTTCAAACACACACGCACACACACACACACACACACACACACACACACACACACACACACACACACACACGCACACACGCACGCACACATGCACACACGCACACACAAAAGGAGCCCCTACTTCTAAAATAGGCAACCTCAGTAATCACATGACACACACTCACTGAATGAAATTGTCTGGAAGTAAAAATATCTGAAAAAAAATCATACTAGAGATGGACTCATCCAACTAATTTCCCACCACCAAAAGGACCATAAATAAATTAGCAAACAACTGCTCAGCAAAATGTAAATCAATAAGAAATCTATAAACTCTCTAAGTTCATACTACATACTGGAGTAAACATATAACTTCCCTCCAATCTAAAGCCATTTGACATTCAGACATTTTAATTTGTGCAGAAGTTATTTACAGACTTGACAGTTTACTGAGCTGTCACATTAGCACTCTGTGCTTACGTCTGAACCAATGAAGCATACTTGTCAATTCCAAAAGAATTAAAGTAGCTTAATAAGAAGGTTATATGCAAAGTTACATGGCAGTTTATATTGGAAATAAGCAAATATATTAAAAAGGCTCTGTTTCTCGTAATTATGCTGAAAAGTCTTCTAAGGTAAATACAACCTTTTGATTTAGTATGGAACCATACCTCTCAACCTTAGAGCAAGAAATCTGGAGAAAGAGAAAAATAAGAGTGGGACACAGACCCAAAAATAATTATGCATCACAGACATCATCGAAAGAACTGTAGCTGCAAACATTATACATCACTTATAATCTTTCTATCCCATCATTGTCAGGTAAGCATTATATGGCTCATTCAATCCTGCCTTCTTTTGCAACAAAGAAAACCATGCTTTGAAAGGACAAATGCATTAAAAATAATAAATAAAACACATTGCATCCACATCCTGCAACTTCCTACCTGCAAACAACCACAGAGCTTTCATTGAAACTAGGGCTGCTTATTTCCCAAGAATGACAGCTCTCTCTAATTAAGTCTAATGGGAGACAATCTACCAGGATCTGGACTACCTGAAATAAATTAAATTATGGCCTGCAAATTGCAAGTGCACTTTGTTTAATTAAATTATATTTCTAAGCCCACTTACTGTATTTTTTCAGTAACATCTCAATCTCCATTTCCAGGTGTCTTTACAAGACATTGGCAGTGGTAGACTTGGCATCCTCCAGATCACTACAGGACCACACTCATATTGCTAGCATTGTCCATTAAATGTAAATATCCATCCACTGCAAATGGCAAGAAGCTATATCTTAACAAATCTACTTTTGGCATACCTAGTACCCAAGTATCAGGTTTTGAAACAAATAACATATTCTCCACAGTCCGTAAGTCTCTGTCTTTAATAATCATCTACAGTTGCAGCCCTCCCAACACACAAGCACACACATACACACTAAAACCCCCAACATTTAAAAAAATGACATTGTGCCACTGCTTAGAACCTACCAATGACAAAACAGTACTGGGTGTTTTTTTGTTTGTCAGAAAAAAACAATTCAACTTTATAGGGTTCCTATCAGCAGACCGAAGATGCATGTTTTCGAATGCATCTTGGTCGAACTGACAAAACTGAAACTTCAAAATATCGAAGCGGCACGTAAGCGAATTAGAATTTGCTTGGCCGCTTTGATACTTTGCTGTTTTTGGCACTGTAGTGTGGTCTTGGAGTTGGTATATATAAGTAGGGGGGGCACAGCCCCCCACATCGGGGGTGTGGGGGGGCAAAGCCCCCCACTTAATCTCATGTTTTAATGTGTTTTATTTATTTATTTATTTTTGGAAAAGCGATTTTTTTTTACCCTTGGAAAAAAATCGCTGTTCTGACAGTTCGGTTTTGTAAGCTTTCGCTTACATGGGGTTGATTAATCACCGTTCGCTTACCTAAGCGTTTGGTGATCTGATATAGACCCACTTTATATGTTACAGTCCCACACAGTCAATCCACTACTGACCCATTAACCTTAGGCTGCTGTCTCATTCATACTCCCTGGAACTGCATTACCTTGGATGACTAATTTTACTTCCTAAGAAAAAGACACAAATTGAAAGATGAAGTGAAAATCCATACATTTGAGAGGTATAATTTCATATTCAATACAACACTCTCTCTGTCAGGGAAGCCACAATTTAATTAAAGTGTACTTTTAATGTAGGATATATTTGTGAGTTAACCTATTTGTGTTCAGTAGGTAGATTGATCGTCATTAGCCTATTTGTGCATGTGCCTCTCTCTCTGTCATGCATACACACACACACACACACACACACACACACACACACACACACACACACACACACACACACACACACACACACTCTTCTTATACTTTCACATACACAAACATTCTGCTTTCATGCATGTACTCATTCATTCACTCCCTCTGTACTTACCTATTAACACAGGTAAGTGCTGTCCCTTTCAAAGACAATGACGGCAAATCCATACACGAGTCTCTCTTCAGCGAGAACACACACTGATTCTTTGGCATGAAATAATGGCGGGAACACACAGATCCTTCTTTGGCACAAAAAAATCAAAACTAGAATGGTGCTTTGGTGCATGCGCACACTGACAGAGTTATAGGTCACAGGCGTGAAAAGCAGAAAACAAAAAAAAGTGTTTTGGGGCATGCATATATCGATGTTGCAGTTAGAGGTCGGGGGCCGCATGTGGCCCACGGGCCACACGTTTGACACTTTACTAGCCTTTGCTTTCCTGTCATCTCTCTCTAAACTCCCAGCCCTCTCTACCCATTATTTCTAGAACCTTACTGACTCTGTTTCAGCTTACTTTCCTGCAATTCTTACCCCACTGATTGGCTCTCGTCCTTCTCCTGGTGTTTCCCGCTCCGTTCGCCCTTCGGGCTCACTCCGCTCCCCTACCCTGCCCCCAAATCCCACCCGCCCCCAGTACCTCTAGCTATATCCCTGTTGTCTCCACACCTACTTCCTCTCTAAACCAATCAACCTTCATCAACATAGACACACCCCCAACAACCTATTATCCAATTTGTAACCACACCCATAGCTACTACATATTTTACATTCTGACTTCTAAACTCTCACTCACCTACCCAGCTTAATTGCACCCAGCTCCACTCTTATTACTTCTTTTATCTTACTCAACCTACACAAGATTTGTTTCTCATCACATACATAATTAAAGTACAACACATATATTACAACTTTCACACTCAATACAAAGCAAATTCTCAACATGCCCCTAAATCCTTCATCCCTCATTATTCTTCTATTGCTCTCCATTAAACTATCATATCTTTATCACCTCACCCAACCACATACTCTTTACCTTACACAACCTTATCATTCAACCAACCACCTGAACTCCCCACTGCCACAATCACACACTCCTATCTCCCCCCATCTTTACCCAATAACACAGCTCTACACCTTCTCATTCAAAGTTTTCACCCTCAGAAAAATTATATCCCTTTAGTAACTATACACCCCTTGGCCATCACAGTAGACACTAATCATTTTTTCACCTCTCTCAACTATCTTTTGAACCCCATCCTTCATTTCATTACCAGTCTTTTATCTGGTGATATCCATCCCAACCCCGGCCCCTCCTCATCTTCCTCCTCTCACAAGCCTATATTCTTTACTTCTATTAACTCACAAAGTATAGTGAATAAAGTTCCAATCCTCCATGCATGGCTTAGCTATAACAAACCTGACATTCTATCTATCTCAGAAACATGGTTAAAACCCTCTATAAAAGATTCTGAAATAACCCCACCCACCTATTCAATCATCAGAAAAGACAGGACCCAAAAGAAAGGCGGTGGAGTTGCTCTCCTATACGCGTCTACCTTGCTAGTCACCCCATATGACAAACCTATTCCTACATTTAATAATGCTGAAATACTCCTTTCTCTCCTACAAGTTAACAAGCACAAATACATATGCCTAGCATCCCTCTACATTCCCCCAGGGGATAATATTTCTACACTCGAAAATATTCTCTCTTGGCTCTCTGATAACATAAGCAATGAAACCATAATCCTAGGAGATGTAAACATTAATTGGACCTCCATTCAGTCTCCAACCAATCATCTTAACATCAATCTATATAACTTTTCCCAACTAATCAACACCATAACCCACCATCAAAGGACCCCTCCAGTGGCACCATCCTTGACTGGATTCTAGTGTCACACCCCCATTATTTTTCTGATAGCGGTACCCTTCCTGACCCTCTTAGTGATCATCTGCCTACTTTCACTCACCGACTCCCCTGCATCTCCTATTGCACCCACAACTACATCACTACCCGCAATAACAAAAGTTTCAACCCATCAATCTTCATAGATTCCCTAAAGGCAATCAATTGGAACAATCTAAAGACACTGCCCCTAGAAGAAGCAGTTGCCCACTTTAACTCCACCTTCTTAGGAATACTTGATTGCCAAGCCCCACTAAGAACAAAAAGAATAAAAATAAAATCTGCCCCATGGCTAACCAAAACCACATTATCAGCTATGCGCCTTAGAGACAAAGCCTGGGGACTCTACCTGAGAAATAAGACCTCAGAACAACATATTGCATATAAAACCCTTAGAAATAAAGTTAAAAGTTAATAATCTCTGATAAACAACAATACTTCCTCTCACTCCAAAACAATAACAAAACTAACCCCCAGAGATTCTGGAAGGATCTCCACCCTTCTAAACCCTAGCAAACCTCATACCCCAACCCCAGACCCTAATATCCCAGACTTGGATTTAGCTACACAGTTCAACTCCTTTTTTATCGACTCCATTAGCAAACTCACCTCCTCCTTTACAGGCCCCACCTCACCTTCTAAGACACCCCTTCCTTCTACTGCAAATAACCCTATCCCCAATTCTATTTCACCCCACCAATCTTCCACCTTAACCACCTTTCAGACTCCCCCTCCACCTGTACCCCCCTCTAATTCTCCCTCTCTCCATCCTTCTCTATTTTCACTAAAACCTATACCCATGGCCACTATAAAGAAACTCCTTCAGAAACTAAAGCCATGTACTAATGCCCCTGACAATATTCCCTCCTACTTCCTACGTATAGCAGCAGATGCTATTGCTTATCCTATTAGCATCTTAATCAATCGCTCCATCCATGAATGCATTGTACCCCAATTGTGGAAGCAAGCATTCATAATCCCCCTACATAAAGGAGGCAACAATTGCAACATAAGTAACTTTCGTCCCATTGCTATTCTGTCCCCCATTTCTAAACTTCTAGAAAAGTGTATACACCTTCAACTTCTGCCACATCTCTTAGACAACAACCTGCTAACCCCTACACAACATGGATTTAGGCCAAATCATAGCACCATGACAGCCCTGTTGGCCTTCCTTGAGACTGTTAACACAGCACGAGATTCCGGTCACATCGTCTCCACCTTACTACTTGACCTCTCCAAAGCCTTCGATACCATTTCACATAACTTGCTCTTAACCAAACTGTCAGAACTTAACCTCTCTCCTCTACCATAAACTGGTTCTCCAGCTATCTATCAAATAGATACCAAGCTGTAATATGGAAAAAGGCCACTTCCCCATTCCTCAGTACCCTTACTGGAGTTCCTCAAGGTTCTATTCTTGGTCCCTTCCTCTTTAATATATTTATCAATGATTATCACAAATCTATCCCATTTGCAAACATCATCAATATGCAGATGATTCAACCATCATCTGCTCTGCCACTTCCCCTCTCTGCTCCAAAAACTTACTCAGGAAGCTTTTTCAATTACTGAACATTGGATGAAATCAAATCACTTAGCACTCAATGCCTCCAAAACAAAACTTATGGTATTTACTCCTCAAAATCCACTTCCTTCGACATGAACTCATTCTTAATTACCAGCCAAAATAACTCACCCCTTGAAATAGTGTCTGAAACTAAGCTACTTGGTGTACAGATTGACAATCAGCTTAGTTACAACTCACATCTTCAACTAAACATTAAAAAAACCCATCAAAAACTAGGTATGCTATACCGTCAGAACCAATACCTTACAAGTTCTTCCAAAATCACACTCGCTTCCTCTTTTCTCATCCCTCTCTTCTCTATGGGGCTCCATTATGGACCAATCTTCAGACTTCTCTAAATACAGCTTTCCTCCTGCTATAACAAAATTGCCAAATTCGCCAATAGCCATAGATCCACTACTCATCACTGTTCCTCTCTCCATAAACTAAACTGGCTCGAATTACCGAATCAACTCATATATATACAGCTGACTTTTGCTTATAAGCTCATCCTCAGCCCCTCTCTCTGTCCCTCCCTGTCTTCCGCCTTCAAAATGCACCTACCTAACAGAGTCTTAAGGTCTAACAATCAAAACCTACTACAAGTACATAAACCATCTCATCCCCCAGGTAAGCACCTACTATCTTTTACTCTTGCTTGTCTCTGGAATTCACTTCCACCATCCATTCGTACCTCTTCTAACCAGTACATGTTCAAAAAATCTCTTCATTCATACCTAAGATCCCAATGGGATTGTTCTTGCTCCCTCCCCTCATAATTCTATGTTATCCCATTCTTCTTCCCATTCTTCTTCCCATATACGATACATAACTCTTCCTATCTAAGCTTACGTTCCCTTAGAATACCTACCCTGTAATGCAAGTCTATACAACTTTTTTGAATGCATAAAACATTACTCTTTTAACTTATTCCCCTGACATTTATTCCACATCAGATTGCATTGTTTTGAATGCTTCTTGAATTTTTGAACCTAAATGTATTAAATGTTTTTATCTTTTACTCTGTATAAGTATTATTGTAATTTTTGCATGTACCTGTTTTTGTCTGTATTTGGAGCTTTTCTCCCCAGGACTCCATTGAAAACGGGTTCTTTTGGCCCAATGGACTATCCTGGTAAACCAACTGCAAATAAATAAATAAAATAAATAAATCTGCTCTATAGTATTCTGCTCCTAAGAAGGGAACATTCATTACATTTTCATGATATACTCCTTCTTCTGCATTTTCTGTACATAATAAGTGGAGAACAGTTTCCTGCACATGTGATCCAAGTTGTAGTCTTATATTAAAACCTCTTTTTAGCTGGGGCAAATATAGGCTTTTGCCCAATATGCTGTGTTCACAGTGAAGGTTGAAAATGAATTCCACCTCTACAGCAGATGGAAAGAGTATACTAGAACAGGTCCACAAATATTTGATGTCTGCCCCTTTAATCTATATCACATTTGTGAAGTCTTGTGCTACACTCATTGCTGAAGTCCAAAATGCAGGTAGAGGCTGACTCCTGGAAAGAGTGATTTTTGGCACCTGGTGTTAACAATGTGCCCAAATTAGCTTCATACCTCCCTCACTCTGAATCAGAATCATGGGACCTGATGCTGCACTCAGAAAGCTTTCTCTGTTGAGTACCACAGTGTAGAGATATGGTTGAATCTTTCCTACTCCCAGTGATGAATAGAAGGAATGCTGTTGGTGTGAATTGCTAAAACGTTTTCCAAGATTTTCCCTCCATACCTTCTGCCTGTATTGCAAACGTGGTACAGAGTTGTGTTCAAAAGAACTCTCTTTGTTGTGGCCCATGGTACTGATAGGGCTGACTCCTTTCTTTATGGCTAATGGAAGGATTATTTTGGGTACACAGTGACCAGGGATGTCAAGTGATTAAAAAAAGTATGTGGACCTAAAATCCCACTAATACTAGGGATCTTGGAAGTATGCTATCCCAGCAACATTTATAGAGACTGACTTGGATTTGTGCATTCATTTCTGTTTCCTCAAGGTACTTAAATGCACAATATAATGCCCAGGTTTTGCCAATATAGACTACATCCATGGCCAAGACAGCACTGTTTACATTGGGTACACGATGAGCAGCAGCGCTAATCATGTATGCATGTAGACAAGCCAGTGTGCAGAACGAGCAGCTACTCTTCATGGCCACTGCACAGCCCCATGGATATGTCATGTATAGAGTTACGCACAAGTATCAGACATAAACACTGAAGGTATACAAGCACCCTAGTATTATGGTGAGCCCGAGCATACAAGCTGACAATGTTGATGTAATGTAATACAATATATGTATATATATATATATATATATATATATATATATATATATATATATATGTATATGTATATGGAAATGTGCGATGGAAGGGAAAATAGGACTGATTGCTAGAGTGGAGCAGAGGTTATGCAATAGCAATAGCTTTCACAGATCAGGACATAAAAAAGTGGAAATGTATGTGTAGAAAGAAGAAGGCGTAATGACAATATGTGAATATAGAATAAAGTGAAAACTATGCAGGACGGTGATACACAATAAACTATCACAATGTACCCACCTGTACCAGTCCTGATACCATCAGCATATGAGCAGTGAATCTATAAAGATTACTGTCATTTAAAAAGAAAAATATGATAACCGCAGGGGAATCCATAATTTAATGCAATCTTTCCTAGCAAATAAAACCACTGCAGCAGTTAAGAGTGAAAGCAGTCATAAAATAGGCATATCAGGAAAATGTAGCATATTTGCAGGCTGCAATCTTAACATTGTAAAAACAACAGCATTCATCACCTAGGTGAGTCAGCCCTTCCTAGCCAATCCATTGACACAATGGAATAACTGCATGACTACACTGAGCCGATGAATGATTTAGAATAAATTCATCAATTGTACTTTATTCTTTATCTTAAAGGGGTATAAGCATCAATGTTGATCTCATTTGCATGACTGATTAGCAAGGATTTTTCTTTAGTTTTTCCATACAACATGGAGCACCTTGCAGCTTTGGTTATAGATGGCCATTAATGTTGCTATCTGCTAACTGAGATACAATGACCCCAGAAATATGACTTTTTATAAGCCCTTTATTGATATGTGCAGGTTTTGTTGTTATATGTGTTTTGGCTATATACTAGATTGGAAATGGGAATATACAACAGATATAAATATGGGAATCAAGCAGAAGGTAGCACACAACATGAGTCAATAAAGAATAAGCAGGATGGAGACGGGCAGGGGCCCATATTTCTCTACTGCTTAACACAACAACGGTACATGACTCCAAATAAAAATATGTTTAGAAAGTGCCAACCCCACTGATAGAATTTATAGTCTAATGATAGAAGTAATGCTTTCAGGCAAATGGGACTCAGGATAACCAAAAAAAGAATGCTATACCTCAATAGATATGATTTCCTGTCTTTTCACCAATATTCTCCAGACCAGTACATTAGCAAAGCTTGCTACAGAAGCAGGGGTAGTATAGTTTTCTGAGAAACAAATTTCAGGGAAACAGAAAATATGATAACAAGAATAGAGAAACGTACCTGGATGGATTTGTATGTCTGATATCCCATAGAGCAGCACCTTACAAGGGCAGCCACTAATGAACTTATGATGAAATTGTCAGAAAACAAACATTTCAAAAGAATGTTAAAGCATTGTTGAAACCTGAAAAATGATGGTTGTAAACAACATATAACAATCGGGATTTCAACCCCCCCCCCCTTAGTGTACACATCACTACAAAACTGTTAGATACACACACACACACACACACACACACACACACACACACACACACACACACACACACACACACACACACACACACACACACACTGTGCTTACCCGTATTTTATATATACACTTGAAATTAATAATGCATGATACAGATCATCTTTAAGATGGCTAGAAGGTAGACTTCAATGGACTTGAGTCTTTGCTTGCCTAACTTATATTCTTTAGACCAGGATGTACCACAGACGAATTGATAATGAAGTTATCAGAAAACAAAACATTTCAAGGAAATGTTAGAACAGTGCTGAATACTGAAAAAATGACCATTGCTAAACAACATACAACCATTGGGGATCAAAATCCTCCCACTAGAATACTGACAATGAACACCACTTCATGACTGCAATGAACCATGCCAGCTGTTCCAGTGAAATTATTAACTTCTCCTTAAGTCAGTATTGCTTGGTGATGAGCAGCAATTGTCAGCTTAGTTCTAAGATGACTGCCAAGATCTTAGAGTGTACAGAGGATTTTTCTCTATTTTTATCATAGGGCAAGAAGTCTTTTTTTTTTGTGTTTATGTATATAGGCATCTAAATGTTCTCTGCCAACTGTCATGGCAATGGATGACCACAGAAAAGATGATTTTTGTTCTTTTGTACTTTTGTTCTTTCATAAGCCCTTTTCTAGAATTTGTGTGGTGTGAGAATTTCTATCTGATATAATTAAAGTTTGTGAAGAGTAGAGAGAGGGGTATGGAGGGGACAGATAACAAGGCAGTAATCTGAGGGGACAACACAACATAAAGACTGAGCAGGTTGGAGGAGGGAGAAGAAGGCAGCTGTAGAGTAATGGATGGCCAAAAGCAAACTGGAACAGAAAGGATTTATTGCCAAAACACATAGTAAAATGTTACAAGTTAAGCGCTTTCATTCATTTTCAGTAAGGGACTTCATCAGAACAACTCAATCAATTAAGTTGAATTTGAAACTTCTGGCAGCATCACATGTCTAAACTCTAAAATATTAGTGGTTCCTTCTTTCTTAGTATGAGGTAGATTTAAAATACTAAAGATACTCAAAACGGTAACTCCTTGATTTGATGCAATATTTAAATACAGGATAGTGTTAACATATCATTTAGACTTGGAGGTGAATCAGCATTAAAACATAATTGCCACCGTAAACACATAATATTCATACCTCAAAGTACTCCTCCTATGCTCCACACCTAGGATTAGTCTCTATCTGGTCAAGTATAGTGAGCAAAACTGACTGCTCAGGGAAGACTATAATATGCTTGGCAAGTGTGCTGTTAACATGCCCCTTTACTATATCCA
The DNA here is from genome assembly GCF_019279795.1 of Protopterus annectens. Taxonomy (NCBI): domain Eukaryota; kingdom Metazoa; phylum Chordata; order Ceratodontiformes; family Protopteridae; genus Protopterus; species Protopterus annectens. Next base: position 485,105,200 of record NC_056731.1, read on the forward strand.
AACTGTAATCATAAATTCTCTCTCGAAAAGAGTGTTTTGTTTCTCCTATATCTTTCTACATTGCCCAATATACACAGTTCCTTTACTGCCATGGTTAAGATAAAACTTTCTTTTAACAGTTCAAAAGTTGAACACATTACTCTTACTGCCTTCTAAAATATAGGGACTTTGGAAACTTTGGAAACGCATATTGCATCTGTAATTGCCTAACTTAGTCTTATTTACAAAAATATCACTTTTATGGAACTCCAACATTTTTTACTATCAATACCTCTTCTAAAAATCGTTCTGGGGGAACTACCCACAATGTTACTAAATCCATTAGAATATGTAAATATGTCCCATTTCTTACTAATAGTATCATTAAAGTTGTTACTGTCCAAACTAAACATTGTACACATAGCCCTAGTTGTAAAAGTAATTTTCTGCAAGTTATTTATTTTGTTTCCTAATAGCAGAACATACACAACTTTGGTTCATTACTACCTCGACCAGTTCTGTCAAGTAGCCCCTTCTATGAAGAACAGCCTTTAGCACCTGAATTTCATGTAAGAATGTTTCATCCTCAGATATCATTCTTGTAAGTCACACCATTTAACCTTTAACCAAGGATTTTTTTCTGAAAATGAAGGTGAAAATTTGTGAAGGGCAAGAACAAACCTGAGTAAGTAGGTTTTCTGTGGAAAATGGATGTAAACGTGCTGTGAAGAATTCTTGTACAGCTTAACTTCTAAGTATATTAAATCACTGTATGCAAAAATTGTAGAAGAATTAATATAATGCATAAAACTAAAAAGTTTATCTAACAAATTAATCCAGAAAAAATATTCCATCTAAAAACTGAAACCATAAATTCCATCAACTACTAAATTGTGATTTAAATACAAAATTCTTCTTCCAGTAAACCATGACCAGATTAGCATAATCAGGGGTGCATGGCAAACCCATTGCAACATCTTTTTTTTTTTTTTTTTTTGCTGGAAAAATTCACCTTCAAAAAATATAAAATTATTGTCCAAAACCAAATCCATTAACTACACCAAAGGATGAATCACCTTAGAGCTTAAAGCAGGAATACCTCGTAATATATCTGAAAAAAACATTTTAAACCAAGCCTATGAGGAAAAACAGAGACTAAATCCTTCATGTCTGTTGTGACAAGACTAAATTATCCTGATACAAACCAGAAGTAATATGAGAAAGAAAATCCCAAGGGTCTTTTAAAAGATATGGAAAGTAATTGACTACTTGTTTTAGTTTGGAAACAGTATATCTAACTACAGAATAAGTTTTAGATTCAGCCATATCGACAACTGGTCTAAAAGAGCAGTTTTCCAAATCCTCATATAACTTCTGAATACGAAAAATGCTAGGCACAAAAGTTTTTTGTATTACAATAAATATGTAATTTCATCCATTTATTTGCCCTTCCATAAGCATATCATATAACAAAGTGTCAGTTCTATCATATGCTGTATTCAGTTAATTTAATGACATTGTTTTGTAGGTTTTGTCACCACTAAGGGTGATCTGCATTTTAGATAAATAGTGAGTTTGGTCCATTACAACAACACCCCAAATCCTTGTCTGATTTCATAACTCGTACGTTCCTGTTTTTACATAATTCAGGTAATAACTGGACTTGATCTCATGTCAAGTTGTATCCTTGCCTAACATGTGCCCTTTGAAAATACTTCCTAATGTCACTCGAACATTTGTCTTCAAAAAGCTGAATATTGGGTTGAAGGAGGGGGAACTAAATGTGCTTTTTTTTTCTTTAGCACTGAAGTTGAAGTACTAGGAGGGTTTTGACCTTTGTTAAACAATAATGCCTGGTTTAATTGCCTAGTGTTTAACTTCAGATCTATCAAAACATTGGCAATCTCAGATCTCCTGGCTGGTAGAAAGGTAAATCTTTTTCCAGCTAGTGTACATATTCATTACCCAAATTCAGTTCACTAAAACTATAAATCTTAAAGTCTTCATGCTCACTTTGAAAAATCAAAGCAGAACAGTAGTTTAAAATACAGAAATAGGCAGCTAATCACAACATCACTCTGTAATTCTGGCTGAATGTATGGGTGGGAAGATGGCATAATAGTTATGGTGTTTACCTGGGAGACACAAGGTGCAGCATTTGATTCTCAGATGGGGTAATTAGCTAGGCTTAAAATGATCAACAAAGGCAATGAGCCTAGTGCTAATCTATCTCAAAGACAATAAAGACTCCCTTTAAAATAAAAAAAAGTTTAATTTACTTTCTCTTGAAAGTGATTTCTTATAACTCATTTTCATGTGCTTATTTCATTTTTTGTATTATTCCACTTCAAGAGTTTTATGTTTTTTGTAAGGGAAGCCTTCATTGCTGTAAATAGTTTTTTTATTTTATTCTTTGCTACAGGACGTGTTTTTAGAGAGGTATAATATCATTTCCTGGTTCTAGAAACTATAAAAGGAAGTTGTTCATCTTGTTTTAACTGAATCTGAAGAAGTCCTATTAAACAGAATTAAAGCGCTAATTCCAAATTAAGTGAGACTTAAACTGTTTTTTTTTATTTTAAAAAGAGTCTTTATCGTCTTTTGAAGCATTCAGCCAGATTTGCAGAGTGACGTTGTGATCATTTTGAAAAACCCTTAATGTTAGTTGTTCCAGTCCCCCCATAGGCCCTTTTCTTCTTCCCCATTTTGGTGGTGTTGGTTTGGTTGTATAGCAATTGGTCCCAATTTGAGGGATGTTGATCATTGTTTACAGACTGAGACCACTTCTTGAGGCTCTCTGATGTTTGCAATGGTGGAAAATCTAAAGGGGCTGAATAAGATCCCTCAAGATTCTGCTCTATGTATTCAAAATAATTGTCTTCAACAACTGGCTTAGTTTTTGGTGTCTTTTCAAGGGGATCCAGTATCAATCTGCCTGGGATGACATGGTTGACAGGCCTCGATGCTTTGCCAGAGATTTCCTCCACCTGTCACCCCTGGGGTTCTGGATCTTGGCCAAAGCTCTTGCCTCCACCATTCTGGCATTTCAGGCAATGTCCCAAAAACAATTCTTCCAACATAAAAGATCTGTCAAAAAGCAAACTGAAGGTCAAGCTGTTCAATGCTAGGAGCCGTAACCTGAAAATGCACTCACTGGAGGCTCTCCTAGCACTGGAAGATGCTGATGTCTGTGCAGTCACAGAAAGTTGGTTCAGGACTGTGGAGAGCAACCCTGCCTAACAAGGCTATACCTCATTCCACACTTTCTGATCACTAAATGAGGTCAGAAAGACTAAGGGTGGTAGAGTCTTTATCTTCATTAAGGACAGGCACACCTCCAGACTGGTTTACCAGCATGCTGCACTGGAATTACTCCAGGTGCAATTGACAGTTGGTAGACACCCATCCAAGTTGTAGCCAGCTATAGACCCCCTCCATGACTCAAGACACCCACTCTTCCTACCTGGACCTACTTGACTCCATCAAGGTACCCCCTAACACCCTCATGCTTGGTGGCTTCAACTACCCCACCATAAACTGGTGAACTATTCCTGCACTAATGCACTCACCCAACGATTCCTTGACTTCATCAGTTCTAATGCACTAGACCAGCTGGTCTCATTCCTCACTAGGGGAGATAACATACTGGACTTGGTTCTCACCAACATGGACGACCGCTGCATCACTCCCATAGTATGTTCTTCCCTGGTGAAATCAGATCATTGCTTTGTCTCATTCTAAGTTTCTATGCCACCCAACCTCTCCCCAGCTATAACCAGGCTAAAAAACTTCTCAAAGCTGACTACAACCTCCTAGGGGAGGGTATTAGTATCTTCACACCACCACCACCCCTCAGAGGATGCAGACAACTATGCTGAGCAGTATGTCAGTGCAGTATACAAGCACCTGTACAACTAACTGCATGGACACAGCCATACCCAACAGAACTAAAACCTGTTCATCAAGGAAATGCAAACCTGTCTGGTGGACATCCTCTATCAACAGGCTTTACAACAATAGGAAGAAACTGTTGTCCAAGGTTAAAAAGGAACAAATTCCAAATCAGAAAAACTCCGTCCTCCACCTCAACAAGCAAATTAGATCACTAGTGAAAACCTCCAAAGCCAATTATGAGTTGAAACTAGCCTCTGAAACAAAGGGAAACCACAAGTCCTTCTTCAGTTACATAAGGAACCTCCATGGCAAAGCCCAAGTTTGTTCTGAATTAGTAATTAATGGTATCACTTACACTGATCCTGCTGACTTAGCCAACCTGCTGCCTGATAGGTTCAGTGCAAACTTCACCCCCTTATTGCCCCCCAAAGGCCCAGTTGACATCCCCAATACTTGTCCCACAGCTCACATCTCCATAGATCAAGTGTTAAAGGCCCTACCCAAGACAAAGAACACAGCTTCCATGGGACCTGATAGTATCTCAGGCTGTATTCTGCACCATCTCCAGCAAGAACTAGCCTTACCATTGAGCACCCTATTCAACCACAACCTAATTACAGGCTTTATTCCAGCAGAGTGGAGAACCCCCATTATAATCCCCTTACACAAAGGTGATGCCACTACTGACCCGGGAATCTATTGCCCCATTAGCTTGACAAGTCTGATCTGTAAAGCCATGGAGCATATAGGCAATCTCTAACCATTTGATCTCACCCAATTCAGATTCATCAGGGGCAGATCTTGCTTACTGAACCTGGTTGACTTCTTTGAGACTGTCACCAAGGCCCTGGATGAGAAAAGTCAGTACATACAGCTTACCTTGACCTAGCTAAGGCCTTTGACACAATCCCCCACTTTGGCATCATCGAATAGCTAACACAACTTGGTGTTAATCCCTCTATCTTCAGATGGGTGACCAACTGGCTCAGAGATATGACCCACAAGGTAAAAATATGTGCCACCTCCAACAGCAGACTTGTCGCTAGTGGTGTTCCCCAGGGATCTGTCCTGGGATCCCTGCTGTTTGGCACCTACTTCTCAGAGGTCCAGGCAAAGACAAAGGGGCTTTGGATGACTAGGTTTGTGAATGACTGTCATTTGGGTGCTGTCACTGACTTGCCAAATAATGTTAACATACTGCAAGAGGGTCTCACAGCTACAAATAACTGGTGCCAAAGTCATGGCCTTAAGTTAAATGCAAAAAATATATTATCATACCATTCAGCAAAAACATGGCCCCTACTGACAATCACATCAACAGCAACCCCTAAGCACACAACCTGTGGTGAGAGACCTGGCTACTCAAGTTGACAGAAATCTCACATTCAACCATCATGTGGCGGCAATGGTCAGAAAAGCCTTTTACATGGTTCATCTCATAAGTAAAGGCATTGCATCCAGAGAAAAGGAGGGTATTACCTCTCTGTACTTCTCCCTCGCTAGACCTATAATTGAGTATAACGCCCCATTTGGTATGTACCTCTCCAAACACCTGCACCAACTGAAAAGACCACAGAAATATCTCACAAAGAGAATCCATGGCCTGCAACACCAGTCCTATGTGGACAGGCTAAACTCACTGTCACTCGACTCGGTATCATACAGATTGCTTAGAGGAGATCTGTGTCTCACCTACAAGACAATATCAGACTCTGCCCTACTAGAGATGCTCCATATCTGTAAATCTAACTCTTCGCGCATTACCTTCTCGATAGGCCTAAATCTAATATGTGACATCAACAAAACCTGCTGGAGGGACAGGTTTGTCTATCAGAGGCTGCCTCGTCTCTGGAATAGACTTCCCATACATGTCAAACAGGGTACCTCACTGACCCTCTTCAAGCGCAGCCTTGATGAGTGGATGGGAACCCAGAAATTTTTCCCAGGGGTTCCACCTTTGTCCCTCACTGACATGGGTGACAGATGCTGGCTGAGGTATCTTTTTTGGGATAAACTCTTGGCTAGACTTGTAAGGGCTCCAGTGTCATTAGCCTAGTAATCTTCTATGATGCTATGATCTACAGGGCCACTAATACCTTGGTTACTATACTATATATCTGTTTGATTATGTGAAAGTAAAAGTGGGGATGCTTTATTACATTTGTAATAAATACTGTCCCTTACCATTTTCTTTTCTTTTCTAGTTTTAATCTGACGTACTAGAAAATCAGCTTTATCAAATATATATTTTTATTTAACATGACTGACCTTAACAGATCCTTAGTAATGCCCCTAATCCTATGCCCCTACTACATCTAGATTTATTCTAGGCACTAACCCCTCCCAATAACCAGCAATCAATCAGAACAATACTAGGCACTTATCTCCTCTACCACCTACAGTATCCCACCCACTTCCAATCTAACTGCTCATCTGACACAGTCATGCTACTACCTAACATGCTTACGCTCCTTACCTGCACAGCTTACATCCTACCAAGATTCCATAATAGACACTCCCAACCACTATCACTGCACCTTTACTCTCACTTCTATCCATCATCCACCTACTAATTACACTTGTCATACCATCACAATCTCCCAATACACCTATCATACTACCAGTCATCTGTTACATTCAGATAAAAAAATATCCCTAAACTATGACAGGTTAATTACCAGATTTATAAAACTTATGTTTACTGTCCTATCTAAATTAGCCCTCAGTGGTGAGATATACCCTAATTCTGGTCCTACAATTAACAACTCCTCACCTAAAAATCTGCCCAGTAGCTGCTCCTTCTCACATCTCTAACATCCAACAGTAAGACATCTGATCTCCTCTTCATGTGTCTAAATACCAGAAGTATAACTAATAAAACCCATGACCTAAATGCCAACATAGCTTTATACTCTTCTGATATTTTCATCCTGACCAAAGCTTGGCTCAAACCTCACATTAGAAGTGAGGAAATACTCGCAACAGGTTATAACATTCTTCAAGTAGATAGACTATCTAAGAAAGGGGATGGTGTGGCTCTAATGTTTAAACACCACCTCAACATCCCAGATCCTTAGCACATCTGCCCCCCACATTGGAAATTAAGAAATCCTATATGCCAACTTCAAATTAAACCCAAATAAAACAATCAACATCATAGGATGGTACTTCTCACCTGGCCAAAACATCCCACCCCTGGAAAACCTACTGAATTAGGCTAACTATTTCCTACCCCAGGAAACCATAATCATAGGTGATTTTGATATCATCTGTCTATCTTGTACTAACAATCATCCAGCCCACCACCTAAACATTCATGGTTTCTTCCAACTAATTCAGTCACCTTCCTGGATAAATAAAAACTCTAACAAACATACTACTCTTGACTGGATATTAGTTAATAAAGACCCTCACTCATACTTATCTGGCTGTCTACCAGACAGCGTCAGTGACCACACTCCAACATTCCTTTTGAGACACCACTTAAATTGCTCTAAACCCATCATCTATAGGCAAATCCAAAATAGGATAAACTTTAACCCTCTGTCCTTTATCTCATCCCTTCAAAAATGTGATTGGACAACAGTAAAATACCACAATCTGGATGAAGCCGTCCACTTCTTCAATAGCACCTCCTAAGCATCCTAAACACACATACCCCCATGAGAAATGCCAGACTCAATAAACAGTACTCCCCTTGGCTACAAAAAAGCACCAGGGCACTAATGAAAATCAGAGATAAGGCCTGGGAGCACTGATGCTTAACAAAACCCCCTCCTCTAGACGGTCATTCCTAGAGATGCGCAATAAGGTCAAAAAACAAATAGAAGATAAAACACAATATTATCAGTCTGACCTAAACTCCTGCCATCACAACCCTAAGCAGTTCTGGTCCACAATAAACTCCATTCTCCACCCAGGTAAAGTATCCCCCCCCACCTACCACTCTCCCTTCCTCCAGCAGTATTGCTGACTTATTCAATAAACACTTTACTGAAACCATTCTGTCTTTTGACTAACAACACAACTCTCTATCCACCCTCCCCACATCAAAATCAAATACTCTGCCCACAGTCTTTTCTTTTTCATCGGTACCTACCTCCTATATATAAAAAAAAACTTCTATTGAAACTTAAGCCTACAAAACTTGCAGCTGACAATCTCCCCTCTGAATACCTAAAAATAGCAGCAGAAGCCCTAGCTTATCCAGTCTCTATCTGAATTAATCGGTTCTTATCAGAAAGCTATGTCCCCATACTGTGGAAAATATCCCACATCATTCCCCTCCATAAAGGTGGCTGCTCCACTGATCTTTTTATTACCGCTACATAGCCATCCTTTCTTGCTTGCCGGGCCTACCGCACAACCTTCAACGAAGGAACGCCATTCACGCATGTCGCTACACAGAAGACGCTCTAACTGAGAATCGAATGGGCACTCAACAGGAGTAAAATATAAACACAAATTCCAAGCTGTCACCTATGAAGCAATTATTAGGCTTTCAGTCAATGGCATATAACATAGCTGACCATGTTATCTCAGCTGGTTGTGTTAACTGTTTTTCACTTAGCATGATGTGGTAAAGTTTTATGAATTCTGCCCATTGGTTCTTTGGTTCTTACTCGATCTTTTTTTATCACATCATCTAGATTTATTGCCATCCTCTGAAATGACTTTTTTGCCTCCCATGTTGCAAGAAGAGGCCTTCAGAGCTGCACAAAGTATTTTAAATGTTATACTAAGTATCAGCAGAGGATTAGTGGCACAGAATAACTTCTTATTGTATACCTGGCCCCAACTAAGCCCACAACTGAAACAACAAGAAAAAACTCCAGTCTCTGGCCAAATGCCAAATTTTTTAGTACTTTCATCCTTCTATAACCAGGAATTCATCAAAATAAAATGCAATGCACTCTCATGAAGTTAAATACTTAAAATTTATGTGACATTAACAAATTGTAAAATAAACACCTAAAGTGGCACATTTAATTAAAACAAAACACACAGAAATCTTCCATTGTAAAATATCAAAAATGTCAGTATTAAAAACATTAAATATTTAACTTTTTGTAGCCACTTTACTACTTCATTTAACCCAAACGACAATCTGCCTGCAATTTTATTTGCTGTTTGGGCTCTCTAAATTCAAGTCTCTTTTTGTAATCCTTCCCCTATAGTCACAAGGTTCATGATCGATAGCACTGAAATATAATTTTGATGCCCAGTACATGTTGAAATGTGTCTGAACAGAGCATTCTTGTTGCCAAAAGTCCTTATGGAAGCAAAATGTTCCCTAATTCTAAAACACAACGTCTGAGTTGTCATTCCAATGTAGAAATGAGTACAAACCTCACAAACAGCAATATAAATTGCTCCTATTGAGTTAGAATTATAGTGGGACTCGATCAGAATAGTCCTATATAAACGTAGTAATGAAATGAAAGGACCCGCAGGAATACATTTACACATATTACAAAAGCCACACTTGTAAATTCCCTTTGGCCTGTTAGTAGATGGGAACTGCACCAAGGTCTCATTCTTTTCTATAAGCTTTTAAGACTGAAACGTTAAATATGGCGCATCCTCTACAGTCAGTGTTGACTTTCAATATGGCCCAATTTTTAACAATTACTTTCTTAATGCTATAGTTGTCCACTGTCATGTCTAAACACAGAGTATTAGTCAACAGAGAAATGTTAGGTGCATAACCCTGTCTTAAAATAGAGGTTTACAAAATAGATTTTTTTATCATTTCCAGACTAATAGATTTAAACTATTTATACTGCATCCCATGTCCAAAAATAAACTGCCAATCAGGAAATCATCTTTGTCAGAAGTTAATCTGGATGCCCTAATCATCTGTCTACTTGAAATGTTATTTTTCATAAAACCAGTATGGTTAGTGTACTAAAATGTGCATAACTGTTGACAAACATGGCCTTCCTGTGTATTTTGCTGCTAAAACACGCAAGTCAACATTGATTAACAGTCCTATGCCACTTTAAATGTTTGTTTTATAATTTGTTGATATTGCATCATTTTTAGCTATTTAAATTCACATGGCTGTATTGCATTTTATTCTGATGAAGTCCTAGTTATAGAAGGATGGAAGCACTAATAAATTTGGCATTTTGGCCAGCAAGTGGAGTTTTTTCTTGTTGTTTTGGTTGTGTGGTCTGCAACCTTTGTCTTACTAAAAATATTCTGCCCATATAAAGTAAACTTGCAATAAGTAAGATAGTTCCTGTAAATCAATAAGCTTAATAGAGCAAATAAAGTTAGGCCTATATCAATTTTACTAACCCTGAATAAAATACTTGATAAAGTGGTATTTAGGCAACTTTCAAAATATATTCAAACCTACAAAATTCTCTTATGGCACCAACATGTGTTTTGATCTGGTTGAAGCACCATGACAGTCTTTAATACTCAATTATGTATTTCAGAAAATGATCAAAGGGCTATTAACAGGTACCCTCTTCATTGATCACTCAAAGGTCTTCAGTCTTTTTGACTACCTGATCCTTCTGGACATTTGTTTTACACTGGTTTGAGGACTACCTATAGGCACCTCCACATCCCCTTCCACTCTCCTTCTTAAAGGAGTCCTACAGGGTTCACTGCTGTCCCCTGTACTTTTCTCTCTGCTTATTATTGAACAACAGGCTGGTCCTCTTCTATACATTCTAATTTCTTTATATGCAGACAGTAAAGTTTTACACACAACAACTACATTGATCATTAATATAAAAGCTGAGTTAGAATGGGACCTTTCACAACATTTAAACTGTTACTTCAATGCAAATTTACATTTTAACACCAAAAGAAACAAATCTGTATTATTTGGGTCTACCCATAAATTAACCAGAGCCCCTAAAACTGCAGCATTCACTGTAATAACCAGGAAATAATTGAATCAGTCTGGTACCATGGAATCTGGATGTACCTAAACCTCTGATTTCAACATCACATTTAGGTCACTAAAGTAAAAGTAAACAAATTCCTATTCTAGCCCAAGTTTTTTTCAGGTTTCTCCTCAGCAGAATGTCTAGGAATAGGGAAAAGAGGCCTTCTTCAACAACTAGAATATGGACAACCTTGATTGTTGCTGCTGCAAAAATATGAAGGCATTACTGCAAACAGCAGCCAACAAAATATGCAGATTTTAAACACTCTCCCCACAAAGACAACACCATAGGTTCATAGTTTCATAGGTGTGTACTATGCTAATGACCCTGGGGCCTTTTACAAGCCTAGCCCATAGCAGTGCCCTGGCATAGTGCCACCCGACCTTAGTTCCCAGTGCCTCTGTCAAGTAGAGCCACTGGTGTTATCCCTGGGGTGAATTTTCTGTTTCCCATCCACTCATCAAGATCTCTCTTGAGGAGGGTCAGCGAGGTGCTCTGCTTGACATGTATGGGAAGTCTATTCCATAGCATGGGCAGTCTCTGGGTTATGAACCTGTCCCTCTGGCATGTTCTGTTAATTGTGGTAATGAGGTTGAGGTCTCTGGAGCGTATGGTTTGGAGGGATTTGGGATTTCTTTAGATGTAGCATTTTTAACAGAGTTGGGTCAGACGTGGCTTTGTAAGTCAAGCAGAGATCGCCTCTAAGTAGGTGATATGAGACATTATTTGGAGTTTTTTGAGTCTGTCCGTATAGGACAAGTGTTTAAGGCCCAAGATCCTCTTTGTGAGGTAATTTTGTGGCCTCTCCAGTTGTTGCAGGTGTCTAGTGAGGTACATGCCAAATGGGGCATTGTACTCGAAGACTGACCTAATGAGGAAAGAGTAGAGGGAGACAGTGACCTCTTTCTTTTTGGATGCAAAACCCTTAGTAATGAGATGTGCCACATAGAAGGACTTTCCTGACCACAGTGGCAATGTGGTGATCAAACGTGAGGTTGCTGTCAACCTGTGTTCCCAGATCTCTTATGACGTCTGCTGTGTTCAGTGGACTACCATCAATGTGATAATTCATGGGAAGCGGGTTTTTCCCAAAGGGCATAATGACACATTTTTTGGCATTGAGCTTAAGGCCATAGTTCTGACACCAATCGTTGGTCACAGTGAGGCCATTCTGTAGGATGTCAATATCACTTGGGGAGCTAATAATAGCTCCCAACTTGCAATCATCTGTGAACTTTGTCAGCCAGAGTCCCTTTGTGTAGGCCTAGACATCAGAGAAGTAGCTACCAAAGAGGAGAGGACCAAGGACCGGACCCTGTGGGACTCCACTCGTGACTAATCAGCAGTCTGACTTGGAGTCAGCTAGTTTCATACTGTGGGTTCTATCTGTAAGCCAGTTTGCAACCCACATAGTGATATAGATGTTGATGCCAAGCTTAGTGAGTTTTTCTATGATTCCTGAGTGAATGGTATTAAAAGCCTTGGCCAGATCAAGGTAGGCTGTATGAACCACTTGCCTTCATCCACACCTCTGGTGACTGACTCAAAGAAGTCGACCAAGTTGAGCAAGCATGATCTACCCTTCACAAAACCAAACTGTGTGGGATCCAGAGTTTGGAGATTCCCTATATCCTTGTTTATTAGGTCCATGATGATGCGTTCTATAGCTTTGCATATCAGACTCATCAGGCTAGTAGGGTGATTGTTCCTGAAAAGTTCAAATATAGGTTAATATTGCCATAAACTTCACATCTATAAATTACTCAGTGTGATCTCCTTTACCTGTTTTGTCTCGAAACTTACCAACAGCACATTCTTAAACAGTCTGAGATCCTGATGCTGTCCCATCATTGCTTACTAACCCCACACAATCTCCACTGCACAGACCACACTTTCTCAGAAGCATATTGACTCCTACCAGAATTTCTCACTGCAACTTAAAAATGACGTATTTACAGATCCATCCATCCACAACCCCTTTTCTCCGTTTTGCACATGGGGTCAGGGGGTCACTTCAACAGTAACATTCATCTAGAGCAAAGGTTCACACCGCCTGGTGGGTAGCCCTGCTGTGGGCTTATTTACATTTGCTAAATGTCAATATTCCCGGAAAACTGGTATCACCCAATGCTTAACTGCAAGGCTTAGCTCCTTAGCTTTTACAGATTTACAGGATATAGGTTTGGCATTTTAGAAGTGGTCAGATACAATGAGAGGGGAGGAGGTTGCTGTAATGAATTAGCGAGAAGGGAATTGATGTGGCAGTTGTCACTAAATACCACCCAACCTCCAGGTATCAATGGCCACTTATCTTTGGTGCCTGTACTGAAACAAAGGGCACTTAAGTTATAAAGGTATTTTGTAAGGTTTGAAAAACAATTTATCTAGAAAGTAACGAATATACATAAAACACACACTTCTTTGTAAATATACCAGAAAGTGTAATTCTCACTTCCCAGTTTTAACGTTTCTTCAAAATGTTAATTGATTTTAAATGTTAATTGATTTTGCCTAAGCTACTATTTATACCATGATGCAATGCTTTTCTATGGTTTTGAAAAAGTCTGTGACTAGATCAGACGAAAGCGCTTACCTTAATTTCTGCATTGGATATTTATTTGTTCATTGTCTGATGAAGGGTTAACACCCGAAAGCGCTAACTTGTTTGATATTTGTGTGGTTTTTACTATACTATTTTATTAAAATCCTTTGGATACATAACAGGACTCTTCCAGTGACTTTTTCTTGACTTTTGTGGATTCTGCTGTGTCCTCTGGTTGAAACATCAGCATCAAGCATTTGTTTTTGGATATTTATGCAATGGATGGTTTTACTTTACTGATTTTATGTACCACTACAACAACTGTTTGGTGGAATTTTAAGACTTTGCTGCACGTGTTTTCTATTAAATTGCTGAGTGAACTTTTGGTCTGGTTTGTGCTTCTGGGTGCTTGAGTCAGTTACAGGAGTGTTTTTATGATACTAGTGGATTTTACACTCTTGCACGCTCTCTTTTTATTTATTAGCTCCTTACCTTATTTACTATAATGTGCTCTGATCTTGTTTAATTACCTAAAAGAATGACCATAACTTCGGTAATTTAAGACATTTCTTTCTTCTCTCTCCTCTGCTGTTGCTGTTTCCATGCTTGCATCCTAATATCTATATGACTCAATCCCTTCTCAGCACAATTGACCTTTATTTACTAGTCTTCTTCAAATTCTATGCTCTCAATAACTTCTGCATGCTGTATATAGTGTAAATGGTAACTTTATATCATATTATGTATGATTATTTAATATTTCTTTAAATCATTAAGAATATTGTATATCTGTTGCACTCAAAGCATATAATAGTTTTATAAATATTAGTTCTTTGTAAAAGTGAATGTCTGTCGAATTCCTCTTTTTACTTCCGCAGGATGAACTTGAGAAAGGTCCACCGACATCAGTGTTCTAACTCATTCAACAAGGTAAAATACATAAGTGAAAGGGGTGTCACTTCACAGCCAGTGTTGTCAAATTCAACCTTTCTGTAGTGACACCCTATTGTTCTTATAATTTATTTCTCTTTTGGGCATCTCATAAACATTGCACAAGTTTTGCAACCTGCTACAGTGTGTGTGTGTGTGTGTGTGCGTGTGTGTGTGTGTGTGTGTGTGTGTGTGTGTGTGTGTGTGTGTGTGTGTGTGTTTGTATTCATCTGTCTGTTTTTCCATCTATGTGCCTTTATGATTTTAACCATGGGAGTTTCTTCTTTTAAATAGTGTTGCCATTAATTTGCTCTGAAGGGACTTAATTGCATTTTTTTGCCTTTATTGAAATTTCCATTTTTTTCTAGTATACACAACATTGTAATTTCGAAGAACTTGCATCTAATCCCTGAAACACTGCCTATTCTGAAAAGAACATGTAGCATCTTTTTGTAGAAAGACCCAAATGTCGACATCCAGGACATCCAGGACATCGATCACAAAACATCGACAATGTGAACACAAACACAGTACTGTGTGTTCGCTGAGCATAATACTTAACTAAAAAAGATTAAAACATACTTAATACTTAACTAAAAAAAAAAAATCATAACTGTTTGCAGGGGGAACAATTAATGAAAAAAAAAGATTAAAACATAATTATTTGTGGGGGGAACACGTAACTAAAAAAAGATTAAAATATAATTGTTTGCAGGGGGAACCCTGCCTGCACCCCCACACTCCCTGCTAATTAAATATTCTAACTCCAAGATTGCACAAAATCGGGGAAAGGGCATTTTTCCAGCCCTGAAAATTGTGTGATCTCACACACCAATTGGTCATCTGTGCAGGCAGAGCAGACCTCTCAAATGTTCCTATTTTGGAAAAACATTTTTTTTATTTTTAGGCTTGATTTACCTCTGCACGTTGTGTGTCTGTTTTTGGAGGTATGTCCCCATTTTTAGTCTTAATTTACCACTTGACACCATTTTCTGAATCCTCATCATCACATATGATTGTTTGAATCTGTCTAGTCCATAGAAAGCCAAACTACATGATCAACATACTGATGGCACCAAGAGGACACACATCTTACACATCCCTTTTTCAGAAGCACGGTGTGTAACTGCAAGAGAAGTCTTTATAAAACAGACTGTGGTGGTGAACTGAGAAGGAAAAGTAGTGACAGGCAAAAATAAGATAGTCGGATGAAGAAAGATGATATAAGTAAGAAATCTCACAAGTTCAGTCCCATTCTGTTGCCAAGTTACACTTAAGGACTTCCTTGAATTCACAGACAACGGGAATTTGCCTGATATTAGCCAGTAGCTTATCCCATTTCTTGACAATAGCAACACTGTATAAATGGGTAACTTTAAATTGGCAAGTGTTAGAGGAGTAGAATTTGTGAGGGGATAAGTACCTGCCAACCTATATCATTATACTCAACAGTGAGGATAGCATTAGATCACATGATTGTATTACAGACTGACAGGATACTGGGCAAATCCAGGCAGATTTGTTAGCACTCTCCTGTGTTCTTTTAACTTTTTTTTTCTTTCTAGTGTTGTCAAAAAAGTGGTTAGAGCATATGCTATAAATAACAGAACAAAGATAAACCATTAGAAATTTGAGTGGGTGCAAGCACACTCATGCTGCATAAATCTGCTGCCTCCGAGGATGCCAACAAATCTGTCTGGATTTGCCCTGTATCTTGTCAGTCTGTAATACAATGTGACCTCTCTGGATTTCTGTCTCTACTGCACATGCATTCTGTAGACATTGCCTGTTGTTCTTTAACCCATTCCTTAGCACTGTTATGTCTGTATCCCATTTTAACCCAGTTCTAGTTATTAATTCACATTCGTTCTCTCTTTTCAGTCACTTTTTCTTCTACCCAGTGAATGGATTTCTGATTCTTGTGTCCAAAGCTGAGCTGCCATCACACTTATTCTCTTCATTTCTTTTCTTTTCATCTCCCTTTTGGTTTTGCTATGGCTTTGTCAGGCACGTCTGGCCCTCTATTGCTTTAGCTCATTATTTAACTTTAACTGCATTTTTCTTATTGTATAAATAAATATTTTACTAGACACATTTTGTGCCATTATTTTATATGTTCAGCCTTAACTAGTCAGGTTTTACTTGAATGCCCAGTTTTTTTGGCATTTATATCATGTTATCGAAAGATGAAAATAGCGAACGCTATTTCATCGAATCTAAAATATCTAAACCACATAATATTGAACATTCAGAACAGCAAATTTTTTCCTTGGGAAAAAATTTGCTATTCTGAAACACATACACACAACACAAGCACACCTAAAAAACATCAATACACACACATACACTTATAATCCTACAACTAACCCTAAACTAAACTATACATACACTACTATCTATCCACTTACCTTAACCCAAACCCAAACCCTAAGGTCTGTCATTATCGCACACTCACCTAACTCACGCCCTAACCCTAACTCACTTAACCCGCCCCTAACCCTAATTCACCTAACCCGCTCCCTAACCCTAACTCACCTAAACCGTGCCCTAACCCTAACTCACATAACCTGCGCCCTAATCCTAACAACCACACAATCGCACACTTACCTGAACCCGACCCATAAATTTCCACCACAGCACTGAATATAGCAAAGCCACAGAATTGGCCAACCGACTTCTTTCCCTAGGAAAGAATTCGGTGTTCTGCAGCTTTGCTATTTTCAGTGTTCACTCAAAACAGGTCAATATTAGAACATTTGAAGTTTTAAAACTTCAATGTTCTGATATAGACCTGTTTTTTTGCATGTTTCAGTCACTTGAATTTATACAAAATATGTTTTATTTGTATGTGATTGATTAACTTGGGTCTATATTAGAACATCGAAGTTTCACAACTTTAAATGTTCTAATATCGACCCCTATTCAGCAAACGCTGAAAATAGCGAAGCTGCAGAAAACCAATTTTTTTCCTAGGGAAAGAATTTGGTTGTCCATCTCTGTTGCTTCGCTATTTTCAGCGCTGTGGTGGAACGTTACGGGTCGGGTTCAGGTAAGTGTGCGATTGTGTGGACATGAGGGTTAGGGCGGGGAAGGTGAATTAGGGTTAGGGCGCAGGTGAGGTGAGTGTGCGATAG